>NC_137800.1:79053107-79218107 GCF_963383645.1 Muscardinus avellanarius | reverse complement strand
AATCAGGGCACTTCCTTTTATTAAAAGGAACAATACACCAAGAAGATACAATGATAGTAAATATTTATGCTCCAAATGTGGGTGCAACCACATTTGTAAAACAAATCCTTCTGGACATCAGATCCCAAATAGACCCAAATACAATAATTCTGGGAGACTTTAATACACCTCTCACACCACTGGATCGATCTTCAAGGCAAAAGATGAGTAAAGATGCTTTAGAACTAAAGGAAACCATAAACCAAATGGACCTAATAGACATTTTCAGAATATTTCAACCAGGAACTACAGAATACACATTCTTTTCAGCAGCCCATGGAACCTTTTCCAAAATAGACCACATCCTGGGACACAAAGAAAATACCAGCAAATTCAAAAGATGTAATATAATTCCTTGCATCTTTTCAGACCACAATGGAATAAAAATAGAAATCAACAACAGGAAACTTGAAAGAAAGTATTCAAATACATGGAAAATGAATGATACACTATTGAATGATGAATGGGTAAGAGCAGAAATTATGAAAGAAATAAATTTATGGAAACAAATGAAAACAGAGACACAACCTACCAAAATCTATGGGACACTAGGAAGGCAGTATTAAGAGGAAAGTTTATTGCATTGAGTGCCCACATAAGAAGGACAGAGAACCACCAACTAAAGAACCTAATGACACAACTCAAGGACCTAGAAACTCTGCAACAGTCTATTTCCAAAGCCAGCAGAAGGCAAGAAATCATTAAAATTAGAGCAGAAATAAATGAAACAGAGAACAAAAAACAATTCAAAGAATCAATAAAACAAAAAGTTGGTTCTTTGAAAAGATTAATAGAATTGATAAATCCCTGGCCAACCTAAACCAAAAAAAAAAAAAAGAGAATCAACTCAAATTATCAAAATTAGAAATGAAAAAGGAGATATCACCACAGATGGTGAAGATATTCAAAAGATTATCAGAAACTGCTTTAAAAATTTATACTCCAATAGACTTGAAAACATGGAAGAAATTGATAGATTTCTAAGCACAGTTAACCTTCCTACACTCAGCCAAGAGGATATAGCAAGCCTAAACCAACCAATAGCAACCAAAGAAATAGAAACAGCAATAAAAATTCTTCCACCAAAGAAAAGCCCAGGCCCAGATGGGTTTCCAGCTGAATTCTACAAAACCTTCAGTGAACAACTAATACCAATACTTCATAACATGTTCTGGGAAATTGAAAGAGATGGAACTCTCCCAAATTCCTTCTATGAGGCCAGTATCACATTAATCCCCAAACCAAATAAAGATACCTCAAGAAAGGAAAACTACAGACCAATATCCTTAATGAACATAGATGCAAAAATTCTGAACAAAATACTAGCTATACACATTCAAAACTATATCAAGAGAATAATACATTATGACCAAGTCAGTTTCATCCAGAAAAACAAGACTGGTTCAACATACACAAATCAATACATGTTATTCACCACATAAATAGAATCAAGAACAAAAAAAAACACATCATCATAGCAATAGATGCTGAAAAAACATTCAACAAAATCCAACACCCATTTATGTTAAAAACACTGCAAAAAACTGGGATGGAAGGAAAGTACTTCAACATCATTAAGGCAATATACTGTAAACCCAAAGCCAACATTATATTGAATGGGGAAAAACTGCAAGAATTTCTGCTAAGTCAGGAACAAGACAAGGATGCCCACTATCACCACTCCTTTTCAATATAGTCCTTGAGACTCTTGCTGCAGCAATCAGACAAGAGAAGGAAATCAAAGGAATTCACATAGGAAGAGAGGAATTAAAATTGTCCTTATTCGCAGATGACATGATCCTTTATTTGGAAGACCCAAATAACTCAACCAAAAGACTTCTGGAGCTGATTAACCAATTCTGCAGAGTTGCAGGATACAAAATCAACCTAAAGAAATCAGTGGCTTGTCTTTATGCCAACAATGAATCCACAATGAAAGAAACAAAGAAAACAATTCCATTCACTATAACCCCAAAACCAATAAAATACCTAGTAATAAACCTAACCCAAGATGTAAAAGACCTCTACAACAAAAACTATAAAACATTAAAGAAAGAAATTGAAGAAGACCTTGGAAGATGGAAAGATCTCCTGTGCTCATGGATAGGCAGAATAAATATCATCAAAATGGCCATTCTGCCAAAACTGATCTATAGATTCAATGCAATTCCCATTAAAATAGCAGCGACATTCTTCAAAGACCTAGAAAAATCAATCATGAACTTTATATGGAGAAAGAAAAGACCCAGAATAGCCAAAGCAATTCTCAGCAATAAGAAACATGCAGGAGGCATTACATTCCCAGACTTCAAACTATACTATAGAGCAATAGTAGTAAAAACAGCATGGTACTAGCACAATAACAGATATACTGCCCAGCGGATTAGAATAGAAGATACAGAAACAAATCCACACATCTTTAGTCAATTAATATTTGACAAAGGGGCCAAACTCATATGCTGGAGAAAAGACAGCCTTTTCACCAAATGGTGCTGGGAGAACTGGTTAGCCATTTGTAAAAAGATGAATCTAAACCGCTATATCTCACCATGCACAGGAATCAACTCAAGATGGATAAAAGACTTAGAAATTAGACCTGAGACTGTGAAGTTAGTAGAGGAGAGCATAGGTTCAACACTACAATATATTGGCACAGGCAGTAACTTTCTCAACAAAACCTCCAAAGCTCAGGAAATTAAAGCAAGAATAAACACATGGGATAGCATCAAACTAAAAAGTTTCTTCTCATCAAAGGAAACTATCAATAACCTAAAGAGGAAGCCTACAGAATGTGAAAAGATATTTACCAGCCACCATTCTGATAGGGGGCTAATATCTAGAATATACAAAGAGCTCAAGAGACTCTACACTAGCAAAACAAACAACCCAATCAAGAAATAGGCAAATGAACTAAATATACACTTCACAAAAGAAGAGATACAAAGAGCCAATAGATACATGAAAAGATGTTCTTCATCACTGGCCATCAGGGAGATGCAAATCAAAACTACACTGAGATTCCATCTAACACCAGTCAGAGTGGCAAGCATAAAGAAATCAAACAACAACAGATGCTGGAGAGGATGTGGAGAAAAAGGAACTCTTTTACACTGTTGGTGGGAATGCAAACTAGTTCAGCCACTATGGAGATCTGTGTGGAGATTCCTAAGAAAGGTGGTAATAGATCCACCATATGATCCAACTATACCACTCCTGGGTATCTTTCCAAAGGGGTTGAATTCAGAGAACTACAGCAACATATGCATACCTATGTTCATAGCAGCACAATTTGTAATAGCCAAAATATGGAACCAACCCAGATCTCCATCAACAGATGAATGGATAGCAAAACTTTGGGAAAAGCCGGGCGTGGTGGTGCATGCTTGTAATCCCCGGGCTTGGGAGGCGGAGACAGGAGGATCGCGCAGGTTCGAAGCCAGCCACGCTGGCGTAAGAGACCCTGTCTCAAAAATATAAAATAGGTCTGTAGGTCTGGGAGTGTAGCCCGGAGGAAGAAGGGCTTCCAGGAACCCCAGTACCACCACCAAAAAAAAAAAAAAAAAAAACTTTGGGAAATACACACAATGGAATTCTATTCAGCCATAAAGAACAAAATTATATCATTTGCAAGAAGATGGAAAGCCCTGGAGAACATTATGTTAAGTAAGATCAGCCAAGCACAGAAGGAGAAGGTACATATGTTTCCTCTAATATGCCCAAACTAGGAAACACAGAGGATACCAGTGGGACTCCAGATAATGGAGGGGAAATATCAGCAAAGTTTGAATGGAAAGATAGGAGAGGGGGAAGGCTGATCTCGATTAATGAGGGTCTACATCTGAATATGTGTAAAATTATGAATAAGACATGGTTAACCTGGACAACCATTGGTGGGAGGGGGGAAGGGAAAATGGGGGTGGGGGGAAGAGGGCACCAAATATAGTTTAAATGTATACCATTTATGTTCAATAAAAAATTTGTTTAAAAATAAAATAAATAAAATAAATCATAATATTTACTAAAAACTCACTGTACCTGACAGTTTGGAATGCTAAAAAGAAAGCAAGGACAACTTCTTCACCATTGCATATATAGAAGATAACTGGTAAGTAGCCTATGTAAAATAAAAAACCTATCTGACCTTGAGAAAACTAAAGGAATTTCACACCCCAAAATAGAGCTTAAAAACACAAAGTATCTTAGAAACACTTCTACTACTCATGGGCATGCATTTCAGCAACAAATGTGTAAACCAGCCAAATGAACGTTACAGTCTAATACATTTAAAAGCATTGAATTAATATAAATATAAATATTTTACTGGTTATTCCTACCTGGGCAATTTTTTCCAATTGTGTAGGAGTAGTATTGCAGTTACTGATTTTTTGATCTGTATTAACCTACAGATCACCACATCTGTAGGTTATTAAGAACCACAAGTACATAGAGTAAATAGAACAAAAATTAATTCGAGTTAGCTTGCATTAGGAGATAATGGTTGAGAATATTATTTAATTTTATAAAGCCAAACAAAGGCACTTAAAAATATCACCATAGGCATCTAATTATTTCTTCTGTTTGTCTGTCTCTCCATCTCCAGATATCTGATATTCAGTTCACATAGATGCACTACATATCACACTGAAACTGGATTAAAATTATTAAAATTAAAATTATTATTTGACTTCATTTTTAAAAATATATATTTTCATGAAATCTCAAAATATATAAAGTATATTAATGCTAGGAATAAGTCACATAGTTCTTTTAACTCATTGTTAAGCAATACATTTAATTGCTAATGTTAAAATTTAGATAATACTAAATGAAGAGGCTAAAAATTATTATGTAAGCAAAGATTTCTTGGCAATGAATTTATTCTACGCCAACAGTTCTCAAATTGTGCTCAGGGATCCCTCGGGATTCCTAAGACTCAGATCCATGAGATCAAAATGTTTCTCATAATAAACGTAGATGCTAATTTTCTTGTTTTGTTTTCATTCTTTCACAAGTGTCCAATAGAGTTTTCCAGGGGATTTATGATGTGTGAGCTCATAAAAGACTGAATAAAGAAACAAATTTAAGAATCCAGCTGTCTTCTATTACAATATACAGTGAAGCAATGTGCAAAAATATGTCCCAATGCCACTCACTCTATTTTGAAAAAAAGTGACTTTCTATAAAGATATACTGTGTATGTTAATATGTAATGGGATGATTACTTTTAAGTGAATAATTAAATATTTGTAAACTTTCTATTTATTTCTAATATAAATAACAAGAGATAAAACCATATTAACAAACATCTATTGGAGGTTATCAAAAATTTTAAGTATGAAAAGAATCCCTAAGACCCAGACATTTGAGAATGCTATTTCATAGCATTGGAATCAATTTTATTTTATATTTTTAGAGTTGTTGTAGAACAAATTCATTTGCTAATTTATCCAAATCAAAATTGGATTGGCACTTATTAGAAACATTTCCAAAATTACTATTTGGAAAGTTCAGATACATATTACTTATATTATTTGTAAGTAAAATACAGCAAACAGAATAATTTTAAATATAGTCCCATTCCACTTTTTTTCTTTCTTATGTATTTACTTATTTATTTAGGTAATGGAAATTGAACCCAGTAGCATTCTACCTCCAGGTTACACCCATAGCCATTTTTATTTTTTATTCTGGAACAGGGTCTCACTACATTGTGTAGGGTCTCACTAAATTGCTAAGGCTGGTTGTGAACCTGTGATCCTCCAGCCTTAGCCTCCCAAGTACTAGAATTATAGGCGTGTCTCACTCAACCTGGCTTATTCTACTTATTTCACTCCTCTACAACCTCTTACCAGAGACCTAAGTCTTTATTCAGTGCTAGTCTCTTAGAAAGCATACTACTTTGTGTATATTATGCATCCAAAAAACATTTGTTGACTTGATTTGAATTAAGGCAACTTCCTTGCTAAAATTTACATGATGAAACTGTTTATTTTTCCTTTATACTTAAAAATTATTTTATTATTATATCCTAATGTTCAGCAAAACAAGATCAGTAGGCATTGCCATAGTGGGCAACAGGACCGCATTGCCATAGTGGGCAACAGGACCACCCCAGAGACACATTGACTGAGTTGACCCGCTTCTTGATAACTGTGAGGGCCCTCTCTGCACTTAAACTTGTTCCTCTGAAAATTATAAAAAAAACTAATACCTTATAACCTTGTGCTTATACAGAATAAAGAGGTTAACACTGGAACAAATTGGAAAACTAAACGCGTAATAAATGCTACGGAAATATAACTAGGAGAATATTTTCCAACTTTAACTGCTGTCCGAAACAAGTGCAGTGACCGTGATTTGGTTTTCAGAGAAGACTTGCCAACACTGTGCTATTGTTCTATTTAAATATTTTCAGAAGCCTAAACTCCTTTAATCCCATGTTCATTCCCACTGCAAAAAGTCAAACATGGCAGGATAAACATGAATAACAATCACAAGCACATTGATAATACCAAGAGGAGAAAGGCAGTAAAATACAGCTCAGAATGGAGACGCAAAACCTCGGAAACACTGTAGAGAAACCCAGTCATGTTCAGAACATTGAGCCCCCAAATGAACACAGCTACAATTGTCTAGTGCGTCTCATGTAAGGTGAAAAGTGGGCCCAGCCTTCCATTAAATTTGAATTTGTTTTTATATCACATGAAAGCTGACATAATTTTAAAATTTCACTAATATTAATAGTGTCATCATCTTAATAGTGTCCTCACAATTCTATTTACTCTTTTAAAAGTGTCTTAAAAACTGAACCAACAGAATCACATAGAAGCAAAGAAAGAATGAGATGCCTAGAATACTCTCTCCTTTCTCCACAATTTTTCTTGGGTTGATTTTCTAACTCATATTATCTAACAAGATACAATTCCCTTCCTACTTGTTGGATGCCAAGTCCCAAAGATGTGGAGACAATGCAGAATGAATGGACCGTACTGATCAACACCAAAGTGTGCTCAGAGTCCTCCGGTGTAATTGTCCTTATGCCAAATATCCCAGCTTTTGAGCTTGATTGTAAAAAATAGCATGTGTAATTTGTAACTGCCATTACAGTTTTTGTTGTTGTTGTTACTGTTGTTGTTGCTGTTGTTTTGGTTTGTTAAGCTTATCTGGATTCAAAAAATTAAAATGTGCTTCAGCCGATTTTTTGTCAGTGTAAGCGAAATGTCCAATATGAACAACATAGAAGAGGAAACATTTATTTGGCTCATGGTTTCAGAGGTACAGTCTATTTTGGCGAACTACAAGGTAGATGTTATGGCAGCACTGCATAGCAGAGGAAAGCTGAGTTCAACCCAAAATGGCTGGTGGCAGAGAGCCAGACAGAAAGTGACCAGGAACAGATACAGTTTCCCAGGCCAAACTCCTGGGGGCATGGCTCTAGCTTCTCCAGGCACACCCACCTGCCTAAATTACTGCACAGTAAATCCATTCACATTGTTAATCCTTCTAGTGAACTTATCCACGAATAAGAGTAGAGCCCTGATTCAGCTCTGGATAGCCTTGCATTGGAGACATGCTTTCAGTACAGGAGGCTTTGGAAGACATTCCGTACCAAAACCCTAACAGCTGAAATAAAATGCATTCTAGTTGTATTAAATTAGCTCTGGTAATTCATCTATGTATAGTTGATCCAAATAAAATGATATCAGAAAAACATATTTAAGGAAAAAATTTTTAAACAGAAAAAAGGTGGACTTCTCTCATTTTATTTTTTGTGGTTTTTATTACTTATTTGATAACAGGGTCTCACTAGGTTAATGATTCTCACTACTTGCTGAGACTGTCTTCGAACTTGCGATCCTCTCGTCTCAGCCTCCCAAGTACTGGGATTACAAGCATACACCACCACACCTGGCTTGAACTTCTCTTGAAATGGACAGTGGACTAAAAGTTTCCAGAGCCTCTCAGAAATGTATTTTCAGTCTACACAGCTGGTGGTGTGCAGAGATTCATTTGCCATCAGGGTGCTTTGCTGAGGCTAGATACAGTGAGCATATATCACTCAGTTCTTTCATAATGGTTCTTTAGAAACAATTAACACTTAGAATCTGGAGGAAATGGAAATGCAAATCTTGAAGCCCATAAAAATTTGGGAAATATCAACCTTTGATATTCAGAAAGAAAAAATACTTAAATTATTACAGCCCAGCATGTACCCTTTCCCTGTGGATAAGGTTCAGGAAGGTGAACGCCAAGTGGAGAGAGTTGGTCGCCCCTGCTCCTCTGATAATTATCAAGTGCCTTTCAGTTATTTTGTGTATGGCCCACTGTCCCGCTGTTTAACCCTGAGTGTGGCTCCATTTGAGATTTTATGTTGGACAGCTGGGGATGCAGGTCACAGTCTCTCCGGGAGCCATATAGGGGCATCGGGTGGAGCAGCTGACATCCCTGGACACCAGTACTGCTGCCTCTGCCTGAGTCTTGTTGCCACGCTGAAATTGCTTTTGGATTTGGCTTTATTTCCACACAAAATTGGAAAAACTGGCAATTACTTCTATCACATGCTGCAGGGAAATCAATTCAGGCTGATCTTGCTGTTCCAATGTGGTTTGACAGGGAAAGATTCATTTTATAAAATAACATCACAGAACTATGTATATATGCATGTATGTATCTCCTAGTACAGAAAGGCATATGTGTTTTCTCACTGGTCATCTACTAAAATAAGAATAAAACTCTATAAGGGTATAATGTAAAAAGAAACTGAACTGTGAAATAGAAGTGCACTTCATTATCACAGATTCCCTTGGTTTCTGGAGACTTCTGCAGTGCAAACACCCTCCAAGTCAGGTGTGTTGGTCAGTTAATGGCTCTTTGCTCCAGAGCCCTTGGCATTGCCTGAGGCCTCAGTTCTTCATCCAGATGTTAGTTGACAGCAACTGAGCTACTCAGAGGATATTCCTAGGTGATGGAAGGGCTCAGTCAGAAGCTTCTCGGCTAATAAGCATGTGGCACACTAGGGAGACATTGTGTCCACAGTTTTAGGGACTCAAATCCAATCTTCTCACACTGTAAAGCTATTTGAATTCTGGTTGTAAATGTGAAGTCAGATTTTGTTTCCTAAGACACCATGCTTGATTAAATAACTAGTCCTGAATATAAGGCTTTCTGAGATATCCAAAGAATGGCATTTATATTTTGCTGGTCTTTTATTATAGCCATCTTATCTCCTATTATAGTCTCCAAAATATTTCCATCTTATATTTAAAAAAAAAAACAAGTGCAAATAATATTTCCAAATGAGCTTTTATGGTTTGATCATATCCAATTCATCATCCTAACAGTTTAATGCCACACTGTATCTAATAGAAATGATCTAAAACAGTACCGATATATGCCACGGCCAGAAAAAAAAATTTATAAAAATAACTCAGTGGTGTACTTTATAAACTATAAGGTAGATACCCTTTATGGAAGAAGAAGAAGAAGAGAGAAATACCACCTGAACATTACCCTGTGTTTTGGTGAGAAAAATTTATCTCAACCCTTCAGGTAGTCAGAAATGCTTGACCTGTACACACAGTGAAATTTAGAAGCCTTAAGACTGGCACAGGAATTATTGGGCACATGCACAATTCTGAGAGACTCTGAGAACAATGCTCTTGAGCACCCCTCACCCCTCACATGGCTGGGTCACTGGCTGTCCATTTAATGGAAATGTTCCACTCTCTTCCTTTCACACTGCCTTCAGCCTTCTTGCTTTATCCCGCCCGAGTCCAATGCTCAGGAAAATTGTGTGCCATTGTTCTCTGGGAGATTTACTGGTTCTTAGCTTACAGGAACAATGAATATTCCCTTGTCATCTCTCCTGCTTTTATGAAGGACAAATGCAATCAACAGATGTAATGTCTATAGAGCATAGATCATTGAAAATGAGTCATTTAAAACAAGAATAGTAAAGAAAGACGGAGGCCGGGCGTGGTGGTGCATGCTTATAATCCCTGTTCTTGGGAGGTGGAGACAGGAGTATCATGCAGGTTCGAAGACAGCCATGCTGGATTAAGAGACCTTATTTCCAAATAAAAATATAAAATATTCTGGGAGTGTAGCCCAGACGTAGAAGGGTTTCCAGGGACCCAGTAACACGAAGAAGAAGAAGAAGAAGAAGAAGAAGAAGAAGAAGAAGAAGAAGAAGAAGAAGAAGAAGAAGAAGAAGAAGAAGAGAGGAGGAGGAGGAGGAGGAGGAGGAGGAGGAGGAGGAGGAGGAGGAGGAGGAGGAGGAGGAGGAGGAGGAAAGAAAAGAAAAAAAGAAAGAAAGAAAGATGGAACAATTACAGAGTAGGCAGTAGGCTTTGCTTTTTTAGTTCTATTAATGGGGTGAAAATACACTGGTTTCACAACTTAATTTCTAGTTAATGTTTTTCAAGGTATACTATGTTCAGCAAACATGAATAATTGAGACACTTTCCAGCCCATGGAAAAGAAATGGCATCCCTATGCTTTGTGTTTATTTTCCACATATATTTATTCTCATTCTTCTGGTGCCTACTATCAGTGGTCTTCCAAGAAACAAAGACATTAGTAAAATTTATAGAGACCATATGAAAATAACAGTAAACTCTCCTGAAATTAATACCTAACAATTTTTAGCTTTATTTGTGCTTTATATTCTATGTGCTTAAGCCATAGAGGACCCTAATTTTACTGTCCATAATAAAGTTTAAATAACTTTACCCTCTTGTTAATCAATGAGATAAAGGGAGGTTTACTGACTATGGTACTTAAGGTGATATTAGCTACTAGCACAGATAAACCCTGATATCTTAGTGGCTAAAACAATAGAAATCCCTTCCTTTCTCTTACACACAACAATCCAATGAGAGAGCCATGTGGATGTTTCTCCATGCAGTGACTCAAGGCTCGGACTTCATATGATTGGATCTACACTCTCTTCACCACTTGGCTCCTACGAAAGAGCAGAGGACACAGGTCTACCTCTTAATCACTGGAAATAATACACTTTATTCCTCCTCACACTCCATTCCTGAGAATTAGTCACACAGCTTGATGGAAATGCAGAGAGAATTAGGAACTTGAGCCCCTACCCTAGAAGCCTCTGCCCAGCAATGTGTCCATGCAATGAATGGAAAGACAAATTTTTGGTAGGCTAGATGGCCATCTCTGCTAGGGGTGGAGGGTGCTGCTTTTCTGAGGGAACCTGTTCTAAGTAATAAAGTTGGAATTTGAGCCTATGTATGAAGTCAAAAGCTCTTCATCATAGTGCCATCTTTGTAAAAATGTGGTTCATCCCTTACTGGCTCCTCTAGTGACCTGAACTTTAGGATTCTGACTGTATATTGCCTAGTGAAATTATAACAACATATATCTGATACCATTCTGCAAAGAATACCATTCCTTTCTGAAGTTCTGCCCTCAAAATAATCCCAAGAACTTTCACTATGGAGCAGGGGGTAGTTATACTTTGAGATTTCAGTACACATCACAAAAAGACATAATTCTCATTATTCAGGGAACACCATGTTCAGCATTCCACCCACGATATTCTAGCAGAGAAAGAAATTTAAATGTACAGTGTGCCAAATCAAATATTATTTAATTGTGCTTTGTTTCTTTTCTCTATCAGTCTAATTTAATGGAGTTCAGTGTCACCTAGAACAGAGCTGTCTTTCCTATCTCAGGCTTGTCTAATGAAAAATTTCAAAGATCCTAGCTCTTTACAAAGTTTTGTTTGTTTGTTTGTTTGTTTTGTGGTACTGGGGATGGAACCCAGAGGCTTTCTACCTCTGGGCTATACTCCCAGACTTTTATTTATATATTTTATTTGGAAAAAGGGTCTCACTAAGTTGCTGAAAGCTTCACTAAGTAGCTGAGGCTGGCTTCGAACCTGTGTGATCCTCCTGTCTCAGCCTCCCAAACGTGGGGATTACAAGCGTGCCCGACCACACCGGGCTACAAAGTTTTAACATTGGATGGGGACCACTACCCTCTATAAACCCATTCCTATTGGTTATGTTGAACCTCACTAGAATAAAATGCCCCATTTGCTTTCTACTATCCAGTAACAATGGTGAATTATAGATATTCTAAGACAGCAGAAATACATAGATAATAATATCCTTTTCTTCATAATCCCTAAACAAACATCTGACTGAATGTTCTATATTTCTAAGCAAATTGAGCTTCTTTAAAACTGTAAACAAGATAAAATTGTTACATAGTTCTTTAATGTAGCAAATTTAATTTTTTATTTATTTGTCCAACAATGTAACTGATATTATTAGCAGAGGAAATGGCGTGACTGACAGTATATACTGCAAATAAGTTCTAAAAATAACATTTCACTATTCCCAGCCTTTTTACCCATGACAATGTAATTTAAATTCTAAATCAAAGGCACCAATGATGCATACTTATCTTTAATTCTCATGAAAAGATTAAAAATTAAGAGCTATAAGAAACTGCTAATCTTATTCTTTTTTATGTGAGAAATGAAGAGAAATTTAACAAAATTGTAGGTTGGAAAATTAGGTCTTTTGCCTATTGACATTAATAGGCAGTCATCAATTGTAGCCAACAAACATTTATTGATCACTAGCTATGTGCTATCTACTGTGTTAAGGTTCAGTAAATATAAATAATATACAATTTTTTCTCTTCAAGGTACTTGCAATGGAGGCAAGAAAAATATAGACACTCATTCTTACAAAAACAAAATATAAGTAACATTCACTGATATAGCTCTTCTTATGTTATACTCAAAGTCTGGGATCCCAGGGTGACAGAGACCACCACCACACCAATAATGCAAAGGCAGGAAGGGGGTTTATTGGGGAACTAGCTCGAGCTAGGGTCCAAGTCCCTCCAATGTAATGGAGTCTTGACAAGGACCCCGAGTCTTTGTTCCAAGGCAGTTTTATACATTTCAGTCACTCGGGCTGTGATTTACAAAGGAGTTATCTTTAAACCAGAAGGACTTTTTACTGTAGATATCACAAGCAACGGGCAGGATACTTGGTGCCTCCCATTTGGTTTGTGCCTCCTGGGGTTGGGAGTTTTTCATCCTGACCCAGGTGCCAAAACTGGCACTTACCTGTTAGTTGTATTCCTGGGAAACTGAAACAGGCCTAGCGTGTTTGCTGTATGGATGAAGCCTGCCATGGCCCCGCTTTGATCCTACACTTACAGTTCATGAGTGGCCAAATCTGGGAATGAATTGCATATTTCTATCATCCTTATAGAAGTTCTGAAAGTGAATAATTAAACTTAAGCCACAAAATTAGATAATAATCAAAATGTTAGGAATTCCAGTGAGGTTCTTTATTATACTGAGTTATAGCCAAGAGACTGAGGAAGACCCAAACCTGCAATTGCCCATGATTCCTATCTTCAACCAGACTTAGGAGGGAGCGACACACAGAGGGGAGAAAGACAAATCAGAAATTAAAGTGTTATATGGTTATTAGTATTCAGCTGTCTATAACTCCCACTTAAACTCTCTAATAGATCTGGGTGGGAATGCTTAACCTGGAGGGAAGCTGAAGTCCTTCTATGGTCTGAAATTTAAGCTGTCATTTCACCTCCAATAAACTACTGAACCCAAAATAATGAGAAATCCAAGGTAGGAAAGCAATTGTGTGAGCTCAAGATAGCTCATCAGCCCACAAAGAATCAAGCCAACTCCTTTACTTCCTTTTGCAGTGTAAATAGCAGATTGAGTAAGAGAGGGGGGCAAGCATGCCCTCTTACCATAGAAGCATGGTGTAAAAAGGACAGGGTGTGGTAGGTTTATCCCCTACTACAGAACAGGTCTAATTTGTGTTTTAGAATCTGGCAAAGTAAATATTGGGTATAGTTAGGTGCGTAGAAGAAATGTGAACAGAAGAGGAATAGTTTCATAGGAAAGTAACCTCTCCTCACATTAAAGCTTGGTTGTCTTCCATATTTCCTAAAGTGCAGCCGAGAAACATTTCAACAACAATTTGCTTTAAAACAACAATTTGCTTTGTATCACCGTACAATGACATTTTCCAAAGAATCTAAGAAAAAGCAAACCGCCTCGCAATGAAAATAACAGTTCTCTTTTAGGAAGACTGGAAGGTGGAAAAAGCCAGAGGGAGAGGAGGGGGCCCCTGCACATGCTATCATGACATACATTAAAGCTTTTATCTTTTAAACTAGAATAGATTTAAAAGCTACTTTTAACTACTACAAGTGGTGAGTAAGTAGTGATTTGGCAAAGACAATATAAGGCTATCCCAAATCCAACATTTTGTAAAAAGCATTCTGAAAGAAACCTGACAATAAAGCAAATATTATAATACATAACCTTTGCATAAGTGGCAACTGACACCTTTGCTTCCAAATCCAGACCACCAATTTATACCACTTCAGACAACTTATCCACCATTTTAAAAAAAATAAAAGTAAAATGGCAGGGGGAGCTGGGCATATAGTTTGGAGGTAGAAGGTCTCTGGGGTTCAATCCTCTGTATCACAAAATAAGAAAAATTAAATCTCCAGCCTTACCCCCTTTTCTGAATTCACTCCATTTTGCCCTTAAGAATTTGACATAGAAAGTACCTAGTCCTGCCATAGGCCACCTCTCCATTCCACATACCAGCTCATGAATTTAAAGAAGCAATTGCCAGTATTTCCCCCATAATGTGCTCCACCTACCTCGATGAGCTCCAGATCCAACCAGGCTACATCTCAATGTGGCAACACCCTCCATGTCTGTATATTGGCAAAGTGAACCAGATTACAGGGCGGGCCGTCACTGCTCAGCCTGGCCTGGTAGAATACAGGGGAAAGGTGTCTAACCTGGGAGATGATGGGGTTGTAGAGAAGCAGAAAGTCTGTTGTCTGTCTACCTGCCTAACTGATAAAATGGAGTGCCTATTAACTCAGAAGTATACCCCGTGAGGGATATTATAATAAAGCTATTTAAGTTTTTTCTTTTTCTTTGTTGATATTTTGAACTACTTTTCTGCCTACTCTAAACTTGCAAGGCCTCTTGTTGGCCAGAGACTTCCAGGAAGCGAGTCATGGCCTGTCAAACTAGCATGTGGTATGGCAGTGGTCATCTTCAACCCAGAGCATCCTTCTGAGCCCCAGGGCTTTGCTTGCTTGTCAATAACCTCAATAGCACATCCCGGGATGTTACTTATTGCTTAATGAAAAAAATAGATTGCTCTGCCTAGCATCTAATAGTTGTTAATATTCTAATAACATTAAGGTATGCGATATTGAGCTGAATTGTAAGGCTGACAGGAGCCTACGTGTGTGGAAATGTAATTACAGTGGAAGTTTAATGATAAATCACCACGGTTTCTCTCTGCCTTAATAAACTGTCAGGTACTTCCAAATAAAGCAGAAGCAATTAAGGGATGCAACAGGAGCTCAGGCTGAGGGACAAGCGTGATGGAAGAAGTGAACCTCTGCATCCCCAGAATAGCATGCACAAACTCCCGGTATGGAGGGGCACTGAACTCCCAGCCACAGAGATGTCCGCCTCATCCTCATACACCCACCAAGAATATGGCATTTGAATTTCTTGAAGGAAGGCACAGGATTTTCAGCTTTGATAAAGTACCTCAGACATCCAAAGGGCTCATTAAATTCTACCTGTTATTGCTGGACTCCCCTCAGTATCCGTGGAAAGAGGTGATTTATTTATAAAATACTTTTTATTTAATTTTATTCAAAGGTGGGATATAAAACCCTCTCATTTGTGACACCATTGGCGGATGTGGAGGACATGATGTTAAATGAAATAGGTCAGAGAGATAAACACCAAGTATCTCATACCGGGAAAGTTGAGAGTGGAATGGGGGTGGAAAGAAGAGGGTGGTCAGAGAGCTCTGTTTTAATCTAGAGTTTTAAGCTAGAGTTTAATCACAGGGCTAAGTTTTGGAGTTCTATGGCACAGCAAGCCAAATATAATTAACAATAATATATGGTGACAAGGAGAACAGTTCCCTATCTATTTGTGTAATGCAGGACTGTACAACCACAGATAGCAGCCCTGGGAACCAACACTGGTGAAACCCTTCTCTATTTTCACTTCCTTGGATATTTAAGAGACATGTTCTAAGGAAACGTAAGAATAATGATAAAAAAAAAAATCAGAATGAAAGTGCTGAGGATCAATACCATGTAATTCCACTGGTTTCATGGAAATCAAGTCACTTGAGTCAAACTTTTTTATTTTCAAAAAATTCCCCATAGGTATTTATCTAGCTTATCCTGGGAATATAATATACTCCAGAGTACTGTCCTAGAAGAAAAGATGAAGTAATCAAAATTTATTTCCAAGGAGAAAAATATCACCTCAAGCATAACTTATAGCAAGTAGTCAAGAAACAATTCAGGATGTGTAGGGCAATGGATGGGAATGGTTTAACTACACAGCTCTGCGAAACCTGTTACTGGTCTAAAGCTGACATTAATGCCATGGGCTCAGGAACAGGAAGAGTTGTCCCCTTAGAGAGTGTGGCCACTCTCATTCCATCCCAGTGGCCACTTTTGGAGCAATAGATGTTGTAAGTGGTTTATTAACCCTTATTGTTGTTTGGTTCAATAATTCTTTTGAGTATCTCAGAGATGTGTGCATATATGCCTCTACCATCTTATACTCCATTAAGATATATGACTACAATGCACCAATAAATTTTTTTGAAAAAAAGAAAACACTAATTTAGAAGGTTTTTTAGCAGATGAAAAGTCTAATGCTAAGTAAGAACTTCAACTCGACCATTTCAACACAGTGCCACTCTTTTGTGAAGTGATATGCATTTGACAACTTATACAAATATTTCTTTACAGAAAAGGGGACAACTTGGATTTTTTTTTTCATGAGATTACTTCTAGGGAAGGGCCAGATGGGATTAGAATGAGGGAACAAAGCCAGAGACAGGAAATTAGGTGTCAGGGGAACAAAGGGACAAGCAGAGAAAAGTTCAGAGAAGTTACTGTGCGCTTCCAGGAGAATCTACACATGGGGCTTTATCACAACTGAGTCTTTTGAGATTCATCTGTCACTAGACAGTACTAAGCACACTGTCTTTAAAGGAAATCTTTGTTCTAATTCCCTCCTGACAGGGAAAGGCTTCTGGGTTCACTCAACCCTATCTTTATCCTTTACAAAGGAAAACTATAGAGAGAATAGTTTTATTCCCAGGGGCTCCTCCAGCTCTGTCTAACCACACAACTGCTACCGACTCCCCCCTATTCACTCGCCACAGCCTCCACACCACAGAAAGCATGCCTAGATGCTCCTGGTATTTTTTTTTCCCTTTGGGGTTCCTCAAAGTCTAGGTGTCCCAGAAAGGAATCCTTTATAACTGGGTCACCTAAGTGATTGATAAAGGGGCCAGGGCATTCCAAAGATAGAGTAGCTCTTGTTTCTTTTCCTCGACCTCACAATAATAGAGAATATATGACCCAGATTCAATTCATCAGAAGACCAGACCTCCATTCCAATATTAAAACACAAAGGAATGGCAATATTTCTCACACTAAACTCCACTGCTGAGAGCGTCTAACACTTTTTATAAAAAGATCACAGACAGGCCTGTGCATCAAAATCTAATGGCATCTACCTCAATTTAGAAAAATTAGCATTTATTTAATTGTAAGAAACACCAAGAAGTACACTCATTATCAAAATTAATAACCCCTGCCATACAGTATTCTATTGAATTTTCTAATATGTATTTCCAATTTTGTTGTTTATTACCTGGATAATAATTTCACATACATTGTGAAACTATAAACATTTTTCCAAAGAGCATGTCTAGACTTGGAATTAAAATATGACCTTGTAGCTGGGCGTGGTGGCACACACTTGTAATGCCCGCTCTTGGGAGGCAGAGACAGGAGGATCGTGCAGGTTCGAAGTCAGCCGCGCTGGCTTAAGAGACCCTGTTTCCAAATGAAAGATATAAAATAGGTCTGGGAGTATAGCCCGGAGGTAGAAGGGCTTCCAGGAACCCCAGTACCACCAAAAAAAAAATGACCTTGAATTTTAATAACCATAACATTCTCATCTCATGTGCATCAAGTAGAATTCTTGGTAGCAAGCAACAGAAAGTGATGCTGGCTAATTGCAAGAAAAATATATTTATTGGGAAGTTAACAGAATCTACAGTGGCACCTGCATATCCACATATATAGTACCCCAATTCACAATAGCCAAACTATGGAACCAATCTAGGTGTCAGTCAACAGATAAATGGATAACAAAAATGTGTTATGTATATACCCAATGGAATTTTACTCAGCCATAAAGAAAAATAAAATCATGTTATGTGCAGGAAATGGAAAAAATGGAGAATACTATGTGGAGTGAGATCAGCCTGTCTCAGAAAGCCAGGGGTCAAAATTTTCTCTTTCATATATGGAAGCTAGAGAGAAAATAGGGAATAAAAGGGGAATAGTCGAGGAAAGAGACCAATAGAATAATGGAAGAGTTTGGAGAGTGGGGGGGGAGAGAAAACTGATGAGGGAAATAAATCAATAATGCTGTCTATATATGAAGGCATCATTACCACCCTCACTAATATGTACAGGGAAGGTTAAGCAGCAATAAGAGGTTTAAAGGCAAACACACCCATACCTGTGTTCAAGTCTGTACCACTTTGAACCTCACTATGATATATAATTACAATGTACCATTACAAGTATAAAAGAAAAGAAAGAAGAAGAGAAAGGACACAAGGCTCACAGAATCTGTGGAAAGATGGAAACTCAGACTTAGTAAATAGATTGAATAAGGGAACTTGGTAGACTCAAGAAGCAAGAAGTAAAGCAACGACCTTTGAGCCAAAATGTCCAACTAAGATGTGACTTCTGCTGTGGATATAATACACTCCACAGTCGTGTCTGTTAGAAGAAAAGACTGATGTTGTGTACACTGTACACGTACTGGACACCTTGAGAAAAATGTGTCTTAATCAATCCTTCTTCTCTCTCCTCCTCCTCCTCCTCCTCCTCCTCCTCCTCCTCCTCCTCCTCCTCCTCCTTCTTCTTCTTCTTCTTCTTCTTCTTCTTCTTCTTCTTCTTTTCTCTCTCTCTCTCTCTCTCTCTCTCTCTCTCTCTCTCTCTCTCTCTCTCTCTCTCTGGACACCTTGAGAAAAATGCACCTTAATCATTATTCTTCTTCTTCTTCTTCTTCTTCTTCTTCTTCTTCTTCTTCTTCTTCTTCTTCTTCTTCTTCTTCTCTTCTTCCTCTCTCTCTCTCTCTCTGGACACCTTGAGAAAAATGCACCTTAATCAATTTTCTTCTTCTTCTTCTTCTTCTTCTTCTTCTTCTTCTTCTTCTTCTTCTTCTTCTTCTTCTTCTTCTCTTCTTCCTCTCTCTCTCTCTCTCTGGACACCTTGAGAAAAATGCACCTTAATCAATTTTCTTCTTCTTCTTCTTCTTCTTCTTCTTCTTCTTCTTCTTCTTCTTCTTCTTCTTCTTCTTCTCTTCTTCCTCTCTCTCTCTCTCTCTGGACACCTTGAGAAAAATGCACCTTAATCAATTTTCTTCTTCTTCTTCTTCTTCTTCTTCTTCTTCTTCTTCTTCTTCTTCTTCTTCTTCTTCTTCTTCTTCTTCTTCTTCTTCTCTTCTTCCTCTCTCTCTCTCTCTCTCTGGACACCTTGAGAAAAATGCATCTTAATCAATTCTCTTCTTCTTCTTCTTCTTCTTCTTCTTCTTCTTCTTCTTCTTCTTCCCTCCTCCTCCTCCTCCTCCTCCTCCTCCTTCTTCTTCTTCTCTGTCGTCAAGTCACTGTTACGATTAGAACATCTTGTTTTTAAAGATTTCCATGACAGTAAAAAGCTAAAAGTTTAAAAGGGAGGAAAAATATATATAATGTTTCCTTATATATCTAAGTAACAGGAAGCAGCAACAGCAATAAAGATGCATGTGGTCCACTCACATTTGGCCAATGCACAAATCCCCAGTGTTTTTACCCAAACCAGCAAAGGTTCTTCTCCCCTACATGGGTGTCACCTTTTGAGTGCAAAAAAAAAAAAAAAAAAAAAAAGAAAGAAAAGAAAAGAAGAAAAAGAAAAGAAAAAAGAGGTGCCCTTAGGACAGGTGGCCTTCTTCACTCAATCCAGTTCCTGAAAGGGGAGAGGGGAAGCAGGCCCGGCAAGATCTGCCGCCAGTTGGCAGTGGCTCAGTCACTCCAAGACTTCTTGTGACTTTCTGAAAAGAAGGGAAAGTTTCTGAAACTACAAAGCTTCTCTCGGCTTTGATTTGGCACACAGCTCCCAACAGCTGTGAAAGCTGACTCTTGCAGGCAAAATAAAAAAAAAAACAAGGTCAAGACTGGTTATAATGTGGTTTTGCTAAAGTGTATTGTTTGCAGAAAAGGAAAAAGCCCCACCATGTATGAATATGCATAAAGTGAAAACTAAGAAAAACATGTTAGTTGTATTTTGGGCTAAAGTGATTGGGCCTATAATTCCAATTACTATATGCTTCTAGGAGCAGAACAAATAACTACTTGTCCTTTAGATGCTATGAATTTCAGCTTTTATCTTTAAAATTTTTCATTGTTCTTAGATTTTTTTAGCTCTCATTGCCTGAATAATAGAGGTGGGAAGGAGGAATTTCTAAATACTAACAGGTGAGTGAAAAATATTTAAAATTTATTTTGTAAAAGTGACTGATTTTTGTTGTATCCTACTGATTTTGAAGCCAAACAAAAGATTTTTCTCTCTGAACTCAATTCCTTTTGTTTATTTCCTGATGCAAAGAGAGTCCCCCTTATAATTAATTCGAACCTGCTTCTCTCATGTAAAGATTGAAACTGATAGTCATTTTTTTCAGAATCAGTGGATGAGGATAGAGAAGTCATATTTTCAAAATAGTTACCAGTTTTGTTTTGCTTTTTAATGATTCTTTTATCACTTAGAGGGAAGCACCTATATCTCTTTTGACAGTAAATGTCAGAAGGAAGGTCTATATATTAATTACTTAAGAGTTAAGAGACTGATTCTCAGCCCTTGATGTTTTGTTTGTTTGTTTGTTTGTTTTGCAGTACTAGGGATGAAACCCAGGGGCATTCTACCTCTGAGAGACACCTCCAGCCCTAATTTTTTATTCTTTTTTTTGTGTGTGTGGTACTGGGGGTGGAACCCAGATGCTTTCTACCTCCAGGCTACACTCTCAGACCTGTTTGTAATATTTTATTTGGAAACAGGTTCTCACTAAGTTGCTGAGAGCCTCACTAAGTAGCTGAGTCTGGCTTCAAACCTGTGAGATCCTCCTGTCTCAGCCTCCCAAGCGCAGGGATTACAAGGGTGTGCCACCACGCCCTGCATTTTTTATTCTTTATTTTTGAAACAGGGTCTCCCTGAGTAGCTGAGGCTGTCTGCGAACCTCGATCCTAATGCTGGGATTTCAGACATGTGCCACCACCGGCCCAAGATGCATATTTGAATCCTCCAGAGATTCTAGGTAAAGCTGATGTCTATGCTTTACTCAAAACTTACTAAATCCAAATCTCTAGACATGGAGCTCTGTCATTGGTACTCCGTTCTTAACTCTGATGAATAGAATGGAAATTTGGCTGAGAACTCCTCCTCGTCAGGAGCTGCCACTTCTTTGTTGAAGATCAAAACTGGTACAGAAGCATTTCCATCGGATCACACAGGAAGAATCTGAGCCATAATTTGCCTGATGCTCCCCTTTAGAGGGAGAGATGCTACCCCCTAAGCTGATGAGCCCAAATAGGAAGCAACAGCAGCAGTAATAAGAACAAAGTCACTTTAGCAAGTCCCACATCTGCGGCTCTCTTTCTTCGTTAGCCTTGATGGCCGAGAATGGTCCCTCACACTTGAAACTTCAGTATCTTAGACATTCTGAAATCCTGGCTCTGGCTGCATTGCTTGCTACCAAATATCTTGTCCATCAGAGAGTACAGGGATCCCAAAGCATGAGATTTAGCCAATTCTAAAAACATATTTAAGGTGTTTTTGAGGTTGTAAGGGTGAGTTCTCCCCTGGCATTTATTTGAGGGGTAGAGAGAACTCCGTTCAAAGAAATCTAGAGAAGATGGACATTCAGCCCAGCTGGGGCCCAGCTCCAAAAGCACGGAGCTACAATTCTGATTCTCCAGTCCAACACTGTGATTCAGTACATCTGAGGTGAAGCCTAAAGATCAGCATTTTTTGATAGGAACTTTAGAATATCCTGCAACAGATGGCCTGCAGATCACCCAGTGAAATACAGCTACAGACTGTTATAGGAAACGCTTTCAGGGAAACCAGGAATGTTTAGGTGGGGAAAGTTAAGCTGTCTTCAAATATTTAAAGGGCTTTCCTGTTTGGAAAAAAGTTAAATAGGTTTTATAAAGCCCTCTTCTTTAAGATCCAAAGAGGTAGGAAAAGGGAAAATAAGTTAAAAATGCATAAAAATGGATTTGGCCTCAATTTAAAGGAGAATTTTATAGCAATCAGGCTGTAAGACTTAGAAAACAATATTTCTATATTTAAGAATTATTCCACTCAGCATAAATACTATCAGTAGGATTCAAACATGCAGTGGGTACACAATCTAGTGTGTCATATTCCTTGGAACACAGATTTATTCAGAAAACAAACCACAGCCCTTAAAACAAACCTTACCATGGGTCCAAATCTTCATCTCTACAGCCTAATAAAAAATGCAACTAAGCACTGTTGCGTTATATTTGATTAACATAATTTTTAAACCATTCCATTGTAACTTTAATATCGTATGCCACAAAATCCTGAAAATTAGATTCTGAATTAAGATGCTTTAACCTAGATGATGAATTGGACTGCCAAAATAAAATATTGATCAACAGTGTATAGATTTATAGTCTGTCATATAAGCTAGTCCCCAAATAAAGGGGAAGAAGGGGATAGCAATACGGAGAGAAAGAGAAATATTTATCGATTTGTCTTTGGATAAGATGAACAAAGCACACCATAGTCCATATCTCTCACTGAGTATGGCTATAAAAGAATATATCTTTAAATAATGTACATGGAGCAGCTATTCAAGGGGCCTAAAAAGAAAACAGTGGCCATTGTATTGGCATGAGACCAGGATTCAATGTTCCACCAATCCAATGGTGAATTTACTGAATTTTTCCTTCCATAATTCTATTTCCTGAATTCAGTGTGACCTGAGAAGGGTACATTGGTTCACACAGAACTCTAGAACCACTGTACTTCTGGCTCAAGAAGTACTAAAAAGACTTCCTAATTCTTCATAGAGAGAAAGTGTATAAAGGAATTTTTCTTCTTTGCTCCATTTTCTAGTGCTTCAGCCCCCAAACCATCTTGACCATAGTGTGATTTCATTTCCCTCCCTCCCATTTCCCCACTTACCTCCTGGTTCTTGATGTGGGTATAGTCAAGGAAAGTATGAAACAGAACAGATATATTAAGCCTCAGACTTGGGGCTAGAACACTAGAAGAAGGAAGGAAGGAAGGAAGGAAGGAAGGAAGGAAGGAAGGAAGGAAGGGGAAGGGAAAGGAAAGGAAAATGGAAGGAACATGAAGAAATCAGAGTGTACTGAAAAGACTTCATAGAAATGATCTTGAAAAAGTCAACATTAGTTATAACATGAACTCTGCCTTCCTATGCACAGGGCTCAGCCCAGGCTGCACACACAGACTCTAAGGCCTGAACTAAAGGACAGAATACTGCCCAAGTCTCAGACTGGCTTCCTGAGGCACATGTGGGACAGATTGGAGCCAGACTGCAAAGGATTTCCAGCCCAAATTGACCAAAGAAGTCTGGCCCAAACTCATGACCTGAACCCAATTATGTTGATTGCTGCCAAAGCAAAAACATCGGCATTTTCTATAGGAATTTAATCAGACTCAGAGACTCAACAGGATACTCAAAAGGCCTATCCAGTACCTCAAAGTTTCTCAGCATACACAGAAACTGGGAAATATTAACTTTCAGCAGAAAAGATGAACAATAATTACCACAACGGAAATGACCTTGCTGCTGGAATTACTGGACAGAAACTGCCAAGCCATTGCAAGACGTCTCCAGCAAGAAACAGTGAGAGGAACCCCCTTCAAACCAATCAGAAAAGAAAAATCTCAAGGAAAGAGGAGGCATAAAGAACGAAAAGAATATTTTAGAACTAAAAATACAACTCTTAGTGTGGTGTTGATAATAAAATGGTGGAGGCAGAAGAGAGAGCCAGGGCATTTGAAGATCGATGAAGATTTATGAGCAGTGTCTAATCTATACAATGCAGACAAAAAGGCATGACAAAAACAAGTCATGAATGATACCAGGGTCCCTTAGGGCAAGGGCCAAAGAACTGCTATTTGCATCATCAGAGTGTCAGAGGGAGAGAAGAAAAAGTGAAGGGCTGACAAGGTATTGGAAGGAATCACAGGCACAAACCTCTCGAATTTGATGAAAGCTTGATGGTCAAGCCAAGCAGTCAGGGTACAGGGAGAGATACTGAGTCAAGGACTTGGCCCCAAACTCTTAAAATTGCGGCTACTAGGAACACAGAGAGAGGTCGTTTTCATTTTGGTTTGTCCCTTGTGGGTTCCCGTACCCCTCCCTGCACTGGTTGCCAAGGGAAAATCCACAGGGCCAGCAGAGAACAGTGATGGAGCTAGACTTCTCACTTCTTGGGCTTCCCAAATCAGGCTCCTCTTAAAGTTTTCTCTGTGCACACCAGTGATCGCTTCCAGATTTCTGATTTCTGGCTATGTTACGCCGAAAGAAGTGAGAGAGAGAAGAGATAACAGGGACAAAAAGAAAAGCCTGCTGCTGGTTTGGTAACTTGCAGGATCCTGATCAGTCCTCGCCTCTGATCCTTTTGCTACCCTGTATCTTTCAGAGCTCAAAAAAATAGCTGATTGCAGGGAGTGGTGGCGCACGCTTGTAATCCCCGCGCTTGGGAGGCAGAGACAGGAGGATTGCGCAGGTTCAAAGCCAGCCGCGCATGCTGGCTTAGGAGACCCTGTTTCCAAATAAAAATGTAAAAATAGGTCTGGGAGAGTAGCCCGGAGGTAGAAGGGCTTCCAGGAACCCCAGTACCACACACACACAAATAGCTGATTACTGCACTCTGCTGAGGCCTTTGCATCCTTTGCACTGGAGAGAGAGAAGCTATACTCATTTACTCCAAGGTTCCCAGAGCTTAGAGCCTCATTCCTCTAGAATATTTTTTTTTTTTAAGCAGCCAAGGTTTAAAAAAAAAAAAAAAAAAAAAAAAACCTTGGTGGTGCACACTTGTAACCCCAGCACTCAGGAGGCTGAGACAGGAAGATTGTGGTTCATGGACAGCCTCAGCTACTTCTTAGTGAGGATCTTTACAACTCAGTGAGACCTGGTTTCAAAATAAAGACTAAAAAAATCGAGCTGTGGGTGTAGGTCAGAGGTAGAATGCCCCTGGATTCAATCCCCAGCACTACACAACACACACACACACACACACACACACACACACACACACACTATATATATATATATATATATATATATATATATATATATATATATATACGATTTTGGAAAATGACTAAACATTAAAAAGAGTTAATTTTCGGTTTGGGGTTTTTAATTTTTTAATTTGTTTTTATTGGTGCATTGCAGTCATACATCTTAATGGGGTACAAGATGATGGAGGCACACATGCACACATGGCTCATTTAGCCCTTCCCCAGTTCCCTCCTCCTATTTGGCTTAGTGGTTGACTCTGACATGTTTGTGCATGTTCATGATGTACATTAAGGAATTTCCCTCTTCTCCCCTCCCTCCCCCTCAGCTAGGTCGCTTTATTTGCTCGTCTATAGCTTCTCCTTCTTTGTCTAGAGCTCCTCTTATGACCCATTTTTCTCCCTAGCTTCTACATATTGGGGAGAGGATATGATTTCTTACTTTTTGTGACTAATCTTACTTAGCATAATCTCCAGTTTCATCCATTTCCCTGTAAATGATGTAATTGTGTTTTTCTTTATGGCTGAGTAAAATTCCTTTGTGTACATATCCCATACTTTGGTAATCCATTCATCTGTTGATGGACATCTTGGCTGGTTCTATACTTTGGGGTTTTTATGATTTTATTGATGCTATATAATCTCCCACCATAATGTAGTTCACAGTGATAGCGACATGCATGCTCACAGCACTTGGTGGGCTTTCCCAGCTCCTCCCTCCTCCCCATACAAGATAATGAGCTAGGTATTGGAATTCCCACATATCTACATAGTATCAATGGAAGTAATTCCTTCATTACTTCTCCCTTCCTCCTCTTCCTTTTCCCTAAATCACCTTCCTTGCTCCACTGGAGTTTCTTCTGAAGTTCCTCCTATATTTCAGTCACTCCCTAGCTTCTGCATATGAGAGAAGACATATGCCCTTCACTTTCTGTGACTGGCTAATCTCACTTTCATATAATGTTCTCCAGCCCCATCCACTTTCCTGCAAATAACATAATTTAGTCCTTCTTTATTGCTGACTAGACTTCCATTCTGTGTATGGCTTATAATTTTGTAATCCATTCATTTATTGATGGACACCTTAGGGTTGTTTCATAATTTGGCTATTGTGAATTGTGTTGTTATATACATGAATATGCGTGTACTACTACACTATTCTGATATTCAGTCCCTTTGGAAAGATACCCAGAAGATTTACTTTTTTTAATCTTTGGATACCCTTACCACGATGATTGCTAAATAAGTGATTTTTGGTTTTCTATTTATTGGTTATTCTAAAGAGTCCTGTTTCCTTATATTCTTGGACACCACTTCTCACCCCCATTGTTTATATATGAGAACTACAATATTTTAATTGTGTCCGAGAGAATCATCATTTAGTAAGTTAAAGAATTTGTCTGTGAACATGTATGCTTTCCAAACTTAGTCATGATTTTGGACTATCCATGCCAATAATGATGAGCAATAAATAACAGGAAGGTACGTATCTATTAGGATTCTGCACAGTCTCTCTATAACAAGCTATATCGTGTATTCTTTTCTACACTCATTCAGCATGTATTTATTGAATACCTATTTCCCATTTTCTGGCTTTGAGAGCGAGGCAATGATGAAACTGGATGAGGTCCTGTGTTTATGCTATTTGGATATTTGAATAATAAAAGTGTGATGACTAGCACAACTGTCCCAAGTTGTTCTTTTGAATATATTGATGTTTTTCCAATAAATTGATTTTGCCTCTTGAGCCCGGACAAATATATACTTGGCAAATATTTTACATGGGAAAATGTGGGGTCATTGCAAACTTCATGTATAACTAGTGACATTAACTAGCAATGTAGTTCAAATATGAATATACCTCCTCATCGGGATTAGCACCGTAAAAATCTTCCTTAGAAACGTTTTGCAAATTTCCCAAATCTGGGCAGATAATGTCAACTTTACAAAAGAAGTAAAAGCCACATGCTGAACTCAGTCTTTCTTTTTCTCTAATTTGTGCTTTCCTGGCTGAAGTTAATAATTATACCTCTTATTTCCTTAAAGCAACTTTTTAACTTTAAGAGATTTAATGACTTGATTTGCACGGTTTAGCTCTTCCCGGGCTGGGGTGGGGGTTATTGAATCCCATAGACTGAACACTCTCATGTCTGGAAAAAAATGTATGCTTTTTTTTCAGACATGAAAAAGTCTGAAATGAAGCTAAGGTGTTAAAGGAAAATTAGTTTCATTTATTCATTTGTATGCCCTGTTGCTCTAGTAGCAAGAGGGCATTTGCCACCCACTTACTGCTTCAGGAACTGGGCGATTTTGTTGTTATTTTGTACTTCAGCCCCATGATTGAAGTCATCCTATTTGTATAAGTTAAACACTAACCTTCCTTTCATTAGTCTTTCTTTCCTTTTCTTTACACTTTCATCTTTTTCTCCACTCCTCCCTTCTGCCATAACTTCTGATCTGCTTCAGCTCCTCTGGTTAATAAGCATTTTGTCAAAACAGTCTCACCTGGTACTGAGAGTCGACGCATGCTCTCACTTCTCAAATATGTCCAGGTATAATGTACAGAAAACTGTCATAAAGACGAGGAATCTCATCATGGGGTGTGCATGTGTATGTCAACAGAGGTCCAAAAAGGTGAAGAACCTTTACTTGGTAGAAACACGTTCAATTAATGAAAGTACGTGGAAATAAAAAAAAAAAAAGTCACTGAGTTCCAGAAATCATATAAACTCTCAGTTTGTTTTGAGACAATTTCCCCCTAACATTGGTTAAATAGCTATCATTTTTTAACATTCCCATTCCTACCAACCCCCAGGGGAGAAGAGTACTATTGTAATTATACTACATTCTTCTGAGGTTCCATAACGAGCTATTATTTTGCTAATGGAATATTCAAGTAGTCTGTAGTAATTTATCAAATAGTCCCCAGTCCCATTTTCTCAGTGTGAATCTTTTTGTTCACAGGTAAATTGATGTGTGGGGGGTTATCAAGGCTTTTTTGTAATTCAAATTATCCATTCCACCTCCCTTCACCAAAAATACGTATTTGTATATATGTATATATGTATTTATATATGCCATTTTAGAAAAGTTTTTAGAAAATTTTAGAATTAAAAATTGTACAAACTCCTTGCAAAAAGTAATTTCTGCATTTTACTTTATGTTTTTGCATTTCGATGCCTAATTTTGAAAATGCCCCTAAATTGAAGGTGGAGAAAGTAAAAAATGTAATTTCATTTTCTTTACACTGTAGTCTACTCTTTTGTTAGCTTGAACTACTGACAGGGGAGCCTGGCACCAAATGACAGACTCCAGAGCTGGAAACCATCTCAGCACAGGCTCAATAGATTCAGATTAAAAAAGGGTGTCGTTCTTATTGAAGTAGACACCACTTTTTGGCACCAAACTCTTAAAGGTATAATGGATCCTGCAAATACTGTTAAATATAAAAGCCAAAAACTGAGAATAGATTCATGTTGGTAGAAGGGTGTTGCGTTGCAAGCTAAGTATCCTTTATCTGAACTTTTTGTGACCAGTACTTTGAATTTGGGATTTTCCAATTAGGGGAATCGTTGTATTTTTATGAGGAGACATCAGGGGGACAGGACCCATGTCTAAACATGAAATTCATTGTTTCATATATACCTTTAACCCATAGCCTGAAGGTAATTTTATATGGTACTTTTAGAGTATATTTTGACTGAGACTCCTCACGTGAGGTCACGCATGGAATTTCCCACTTGTAGAATCTTGTCAGTGCTCCAAAATTTTCACATTTTAAGAATTTAGTATTTTGAGTTTTCAAATGAAAAATGCTCAACCTATGCTTAGACAAAAACAAAACAAAAGAAAATGACCTGTTAAAGCTAATTGAATAACTGACTGAGAAGTTCCAGTTCATGGCAGGATGGTAGATTTGTACTCAAGTTTCTCTAGTCCACCTGGAAGTTTATAATACTGTCAAAGCAGTGGACCAAAGAACAAATAAAGGGCAGGATAAAACTGGCAGAAAGGCTAGGAATTCACATCTCCTGTGGACATGCTTCAGCCTTGGGGAGATGAAGCAGAGGAGGACCTTCTAAAACGCGTGCTTGGAGCTAGGTGTGGTGGTGCACCTCTGTCACCCCAGAACACGGGAGGCTCAGCCAGTAGGATCGTAGGTTCCAGACCAGCCTCAACAACTTAGCAAGACCCTGTTTCAAATTTTAAAAAATGTAAAAATGGGCTGGGCGTGAAGCCCTAATGTAGAATGTCCCTGGGTTCAAAACCCAGTAATAAGTAAATTAATCAATTAAAAGTATGAATAAAGTGTGTGCTTGCATTTCCCTACAATACCACTGGACAATTGTCTCCTTTCTGATCACCTCAAGCTCTGCTAATATGGTGCAGACACTAGGTTATGAAGCAAGCAGGAAACTGTCTGGAGAAGAAGCATGGAAAACAAGTGTAGCTGTTCTCCAGCATCCACTCTTCCAAAGCCTTCCATTGCTAGTGGACAGCACCATAAAGGGGCTGCCTCCTTCCATATCTATCACCATTAAAACACAGACAGATAGAACTATAGGCTATCTTGTAGGGGAGAGACATTTAACAGCCCAGCGTCCACCAGAGGCTCTCTGGTGCCCCAGCCTCTGGCTCTGGGTCTATCCTCGCCCCTATTTTTAACTCACCAAAGTGCATAGAGATGGCAGCCTGGCCTTTGGCTCTTACCCAAAATGCATCTCCCGAAATTCAGGATGCCAACCATGTTAATAAGCACATCAAATATAAGTGGACTAAACTCCAGCTAAAAGGTAAGAATTATAAGATTAGGTTTAAAAATCATTACAGAAGTATATGCTTCTTAAATCCATTGTGTAAATACAAAGAAAAGTTAAAAGCAAAAAGCTGTGCCATACTAACACTAATCAAAGAACAACTGAGGTGCCTCCATTAAAATCACATAAATATTTTAAAAGTGTTTAGAATTATGTCATTTCAAAATTAACCCGTTTAGAACCTTAAAATGATCTTTTTTATTTCTGAAACTCTTCTATGCTCTGAAGTCTGCCTTGTGTAATATTTTTCTTGAGGGACTGGGGGTTGAACCCAGGGGCATTCTACCTCTTAGCTATACCCCTAATCCTATTTTTTACTATTTTTTTGAAACAGGGGCTCACTGGATATTTTATTTTATTTTACTTTATTTTATTAAACAGGATCTCACTAAGTTACTGAGGGCCTCAATAATTTGCTGAGGCTAACTTTGAAACTGCAATCCTCCTGTCTCAGCCTCCCAAATACTGGGATTACAAGTATATGCCGTCATGCCTAGATGAAACTTTCTGTGATAATTTTGGTAACATAGATGTAACAAAGTTATAATCTTGACTGTTTTGAAGTATGTGGTCCAGTAGCATTATTAACATATTGTTGTGTAACCAATCCTCAGAACCCTTTTCATCATGCAAAACTGAAGCCCATTCCATTAAATTACAGCTCCCCATTTCTTCTCCTCAGCCCCTAGAAGTCATTCTTCCTTCCCTTCAATTTACACTTTATGTCAGTCTGCTCTTTAAATAAATGCCATTATTTATTTCTTGTGTAGTGACCCCATTTTCCTTAAAGAAAAGATAAAAGATAAAGCATAAAATAAACAATCATTGACAAGTTTGTTTATATTAGAAATGTCAGGCCAGGATGGTGGCACACGCTTGTAATCCCAGTACTTGGGAGGCTGAGACGGTAAGATCGCGCAGGTTCGAAGCCAGCCTCAGCTACTTAGTGAGGCTCTCGGCAACTTAGTGAGACCTTGTTTTCAAATAAAACATAAAATAGGTCTGGGAGTATAGCCTGGAGGGAGAAGCCTCCTAGGATACATCCCTAGTACCCCCCCCCACACACACACACAAAGAATTGTCTTCAAAATATGTTCTCCCTAGCCGGGTGTGGTGGCACACGTTTGTAATCTCTGATCTTGGGGGGCTGAGACAGGAGGATGGCATAGGTTCGAAGCCAGCCTCAGCTACTTAGTGAGGCTCTTAGCAACTTAGTGAGACCCTGTTTCAAAGTAAAATATAAAATAGGTCTGGAAGTAGAGCCCAGAGGTAGAAAAGCTTCTGGGTTCCACCCCCAGTACCACCAAATATATAATATGTTCTCCCTTCCCTTTTCTAGCACCAAACTTTTTTTTGTTTTGAAAATAAGCCCATCTTCTTTGCTTCAAAATAATCCCATGAAACATGTCTGCTGACATTGCATACGTATGTGAGAATACCAGTGCCAATCTCAGCATCATGTATGGAGGGCGTGGGGAGAACAGGGGACACTCACCAAGTGCTGTGAGCGTGTATGCCACTATCATTCTGAACTACATTATGACGTGAGATTACAATGTATCACTGAAAGTACATATAAAAATTTTTAAGAGAAAAATAACCCCATTATTTTTAAAGAAAAAATAATGAAAAGAATGAATTATCTGTTTTGGTGTTAACAATTTTAACTGAATCTAGTTAGAATCATTTCTTCTGATGTTAATATACAGTGTTTTTGTTTACCACCACAGTCAACTTTCTGATTAGGTACATGACAGGATTATTTTATCATAAAGGGAGAGTATTGTCTTATTGTCTTATATGGTATGAAGTTGCCTTATGATATGAAGTTGCCTGTATTACTTGCATTGCAAAAAAAAAAAAAAAATCCCAAATAACTGAATTCAATATTCCAGACTTTGGGTCCCAAATGCTACCCATACACATTTTGGCCTCATGAGTGTTTCATTCTTGAGGAATACTGGGCTGAGAGATGTACTAAGGACTGCGGTGGGGCCAGAGCATGAAACAGTGTATTTGTATTCCTTAGGGAGAAACTTTCACAAAGCAAAATGGTGGTCTTGTTCTCCTGTGAGTCAGTGCGGATGGAAAGCCCCCACTTCAGTAACACATGTGGCTTCACCACTCTGCTTCCAGGCTATTTTCCTTAGTCGACTCTCCAGCTCTCGTCTGACACACTCTTTTCCTGTTTTCATGCACATTGTAATGGAAAAGTCACAGAGAATGAATCAAGCATTTGCTGATTGCCAACAATGTAGCCAGAATATCCTCTTTCATGTCTAAAGAAGATGATGCTACTAATGGTGTTTCCCCTCATTAACTAATCTGACCCAAAGCCACTGTGGGCCACCAGTCCTTTTAAGTCGCACACATGGACACAGTGCCTTTCAATTTTTCCTGCAGCTGGTCTCTGAAGAGCCAATTCCTGCTTACCACCACTATCTTTGCCGAGAAGTGCCCTGGCAAAAAAAAAAAAAAAAAAAAAGGCTTATATAAATTACACACATTGCCTGCATGAAACAGAGATGGCATTTGCAAGGATTTCTTCTTGAAAACATTAATTCTTTTCAACATGAAGTTTAATTCTGATGTGATAACCTTAAATTATCAGATGCCTTTTTTATGGTCAAGGTTGAATGACTTTCAAGCTTCCAAATTCTATTTCATGCCCATAATACATGTTAGTGTAATGAACAGACTTCGTGAAAGTGGCAATGGCTATATTATAAAAATCTGTCAAAAATCCATTCCACCATGGCCTCCTTCTGCATTACTTGGGAGAGAGAGAGGGAAAGAACAAGTGGGCATAGAAAAGGGCAAAAGTGAAATTTATGCAAAAATTGTAGGTTAACACGTGAAATTAAAATCTCAAATACAGTTTACTTTCAGAAAACAAAAACAATTTGAGGGTAGACTAGGATTCTGTGTGTGTGTGTGTGTGTGTGTGTGTGTGTGTGTGTGTGTGTTCACTGAACACTCTATGGATTAGCTCACTGGCCATGACTGCCGTATTTCTTATGGAAAGAATGGGTGGCTTGTTAGCATGATCTCATGATCTCATCCCTCCTCCAGGAGCAGGAGGTGGTTTATGTGCAGAGGCTATTAACAATAATAATCCTGCCTAGAGGAAGTTCTTGGGAATGTCTAGAGTCAGCAGCTCAGATTCTATTTCTGGATTTTTTTTTTTTTTTTGATTAGGAGGGTATAGACGGGTCATATTTTCTTAGGACCACTGTTTCTATATTTGTTTGATTGGCCTACTAATAGTTTCCATTTTACTACTTCATGGGTATTTCATGAGTTTTAATAAATTTAGGTTAAATAACCTGCAAAAATGCTGTAAAGTCTTTGGAGGGCCTCCAAAACAAAGGAGGAAGTGTTACTTCTCTGGAGAAAAAGTAATATTTTTCTCTAGCAAGTGTTGTGTGGTCCTTCTTCCTCCCTCTCCCAATGAAAAGGCTCAATACTGCCAAGTCTATGCTATAACTTTCTCCCCAAAATTGCTACTTGGCAGCTTCTTCCCAGAGCTATATTAATTTCTCATGAACTCCTAATTAGATACATTTTGTGATATATTTTTAGATTATGATCAAAGGAGAAAATTATCACAGGTATAGATGTTCTCAGCATGAAAATATATAGAAACAGAGAAGATAACATTGTTTATCTGATTGGGAGCAAAGAGTAAGCCTATTTGTGTTTCAGATTTAGCTTTAGGTAAAATAACTAAGCAACTGGGCTTGCAAGACTCCGAAGACCCAGTAGATACATTCTTCTCTCTCAATTAATAAACAACTCAAATGTGCAACACAGTTAACAGTGTTAACTAGTAATTCATATATGTAGTTCCACAAAACTTTAAGGCAGAAAAAACACTATATTGTTTTAAGGTAAGAATATATATATATATATATATATATATATATACACACACACATATATATAAATATATATACATATGCACATATATACATATATACATATATATACACATATATAATATATATACATATACATATATATGTATATATATGTATATGTATATATATATTGATTGGTCTTACTAATTGATTCGTCCCAATATACATAGGGAGGGCTAGACCTCTACCCTAATGTTTTGACTGCTTTAGTCAGATTTGCAGGGCTATAATTACCAGAAGCAGTCTAACTCTATAAAGAAAAGATTTATTAAGCTCACCGTCCTGAAGAGTCAGAGTTGTGCTGCTGAGCAGCCACATCAGCTTGTTTCTGGGGAGTATCTCATGACATGTAGCTCGCATGTTCGGGAGCAAGGGTTATATCATTCAACAGGAAGCCAGAGACAGGAAATGGGGTCCAAGGTCGCTTCTGAGAGCACACCCTCAATTACCTTAGGACCCAACACCAGGATCCATCTCTTAAAGGCTTGGCACCTCTCATGGTGTCAACCTGGGGACCAAGATGCCAATACATGAAGCTTTGGGGGACAAAGTGATTGATGGTATACCCTTGATTCCAAACTGGCAAGGTTGAGGCACTCCTGTCCTTATTGTACACCCCACCAACCCTATTGCAAGCTCTGGTATGACTTCCCACAGCCAAGAATACTGATACAGTGAGCCACTGGTACCACAGAACAGGCTCTGCAAGAGGTGCTAGCACAGAAATGAACTCTCCAAACACACAGCATAGCTGTGTTTTTTTTTTTTTCTCTATAAAGGATGACATTCTATCAAGAGCATGAAATGCTTATCCTCATTTTCTCAACTGAGGTTGCATTGATACACCCCGATTTTCGCTGTAGTGCTGTTTATTCCTACCCAGAGTTGAAGCTTGGCTGTTGTCTTTACACCTTGATAAATCACCCTCACTACCCTCCACTGCCTCTATAAAACTCTCTCTCCAAGATCAATTTCCTTCAATGCTTGGGCCTCAGCTTTTCCATTTTTTTATTATTATTAATATACATGTTAACTGAAAACACATGACTTTAGAGAGATTGAAACCCCTCCCAAAACAAAACCAAACAAACATCTCATAACTCCTCTTTCCCCTGAACTATTTTCCAATGAGATTTTCATGAGGTCGCAGATATTGAACTTCACACTGGCATCTATGTTTTGGTCCAGACGTGGAAAGAGAAATAAAACAGGATCCTTTTCTTATAAAAACCTCCTATCAGCCCCCAGAGAGTAAAATGGAGGAACTGTTTTAAGAAACACATACCTTAATCCTGTTGCAAATCCTTTTCTGCCTCCCAGCCTTCAGTATCAATATGTCACACTGAATTATTTCAGTAAGTACTTCATCTCCTTTGTAACCTGCTCGTCTTTGAGGACAAACTTTGGATCCGTCATGTACATATCTATGATATTTCGACTCAAAGGACACCTGGTGATTCTTAACAGGAAAGCTCTGCGCATTCTTTAACTCTCGCCTTCATAAATATATATTGCAATTGCCAGTGTTATTAAAAAAAATTATCCTTTGGTCCTAAGTGATCTACCGTGCTCTACTCTCCCATCATCCTTAAGCTGACCTTGCTCCCACGGAAAGACAGGAAGACAACCTTAAGTGACAACGAGACAAATTTCATTTTGTTGGGAACTGCCTTTTCAATTATTTCTCTCTTCTCGATTTCTCCTTGCTGACCTGGTCCAAGCTGTTGCTTTGACAGGGGTCCCTAACCTCTAAATTAAAATATGCAAATTGTTTTGCTCCCTGCAGTGGAACTAGCCTCTTTTATGCATTGTAATTGCAAAGAATTGTTCCCTTCCCTATCATGCCGGAAGAATATAGTTGCCTACTTCTGCCAGTCCCTATTAAAAGCAAACTACTACCCTGCAGACTGATATAAGCGATACATTTATGCATCAGTGTATGTCTATTTTTGAAATGAAAGAGGATTGGGTTTTGTGACCCATATTCTGCCACAAAAAAATGTACCCAGACCTATCCAAATATTTCAAAGACTTAATATATTTTAAATGTTTAAATATTGAGACCTAGTCAAACTGAAAATGTAACTACAGTAAAAGTACTGAATTTTTATTTAACAGACTTGAATACTAGTCCATGCATGTTTTTTCTATCTCTCTTTGAGTAAATTATTGGAAGGAGGATGCTTTTTTCATAGTCACCTGATCAACTGATACTTTTCCAAGCTGATAAGTCATTTCCAAGATCATCCTACATACTATTCCTAGGGGTGCAGATATAATAACTTCCTATTATTTTAAAAAGTTCTGTTGTCCAGCCCCATAAGGAAATTAGCTTTATAAATATCCACCATGATAAAGAAGCTGAAATCTAATTTGCTTAAGGCATATCTCTGTGAAGCTGACCACAGTTCTCCAAAATTCCTAAACGACTATAAATTCTCCAAATTTTAAATTCTATTTAAAACACGTAGTATGGGAACCACTTAGGTATGGGGGAGTCGGGGGGGAGTGGCAATGATAAACACAACTACCAGAAAACCTAAAGATTATTTGTTGCTTTGAGAGGTATTCGGTACTTCCTATATGTGTTTTTTGTCAAAATATGGTTGCATTAGACTGATTCATAGCCAACTTTAAGTCCCTAGACATTTTTTATTGAAGCAATGAGAAGCAAACTATTTGGAGTCTGACTGTTTACACAAATTTCTGCAAACCACAAGTACAGAGTGATGAACACTAAGCTCCATGCTCAGCTATCGCACACCAGTTCTTACATCAGCTCAAAAGCGGTGTAGACACCAGGTATGCGATCTGTCTCGACTTTACATCAGATTCAAAGTCTGTGGACCTTGGAGCTGAGATACAGCTGAACACCTAGATGACCTTTATGCTTTAAACATGCTAGGAGAGTGTTTAAATAAACTACTTGATAATTATCATCTACGAAAGAAGGTCAAGAATGCAAGTCACTAATTCTTGCAATTAACGGAAGCTATGCTGAGGTCTGACAGGGCAGGAGATGCTACTTTGAGGCTGAATAAAGTTGGTGAGAAATGGGTGAGGAAAGTCACTGTCGTAGCTTAAGGCCATTTGGAAACATGAGGAGGATGCATGCCTTTCCCTAGGTTCTAGCTCTAGGGCTCATTCTCTTGTTTAGTTTTCCTCTCCCAGAGTCTGCAAAAGTCACCCTTCAATTCCATCATCTCATAAGACAGCAGTGGTTGTTAGATTCTTACGAGAGGTAATGGAAGCAAAGTGGTGCGCTTTTTATTTAGTGGGTTTGTTTTCTCCATCAGCGTTCTTAGATGCTGGGTCCAGTATGATGTAGTAGATTACAAGAAAAAGGAAAATCATGCTAAAGTCTTTATTTTTTTTTTCAAATTTGTATTGAAAGAAAAGGTCCAAAGGAAAAAAATGATAGATTGTTTCAGACTGAAATAAAAGTACAGAAAATAATTTTGCTGGATCTCATTTTGCCTGATCTCAAGATCTTTGAAGAATACCATTTCTGTATCCAGAAGCTACTTAACGTTGGGCTGTTTGATCTAATCATTCTTGCTTGTTGAGATATGTAGGAGATAGGGGAGAAGAAATATATAATTGCTAAACATCAAACATTCCTTATAACTCTAAAAGTCTAAAATTATTACTTGAAAATGGAAGCATTTTTTTCTTCTTCATGCTCTTTTCCTTTGAATTACCCTAGTTAAAGGTGCTTCCTTAATTCCAATCTGAATTCTACATATTTAGAAATTGATGGGGTTCTAATTTCTCTTTGTAGGGATCATTTTTAAGTACATGATATTATAATCACTAAATGATCATAGATACATTATTTTTCTAAAATTTCTCAGATCAGTTTATCATTGGCGGAGAGAACACTAATTTATAAAGGCAATGTCAATAAAAAGCAATTTAGATTTGTGGGGAAAAGTTATCATCTAAGTTATTATTAAAGTTGTCATTTTTACAAGTTGTCTATGACTCCCTAAGAAGGAAAAATATTAATATCATTGTGCAAAAGAAAGTTATCAGTATTTGAATAAAATCTATGCCTCACTATACTTCACTGGCCTTATTTAGTCTGTTAGGGAGACATTTCAGACATTATCATGAATGTTATCAAACTTGTAATAGTCTGAGAATTCCCGTGAACTCCCCAGTAATACTTGATCATGAGTGAGGTGATTGTGAATCATAGGTGCTAATTCAAAGAGGATTCTACCAGAAAAGGAGGCAGAGAGAAAAGGAATTTGAGCATTGACCGTTTGGTGGCACATTGCTCTTGCAATAATATTAGGACATTCTACACGTAAGTGACCAGTAGGATAAATACGTACGTAGTAGGAACTTATATGTGCTGATATTTTCCCATCACAAAATAGAGACTATGAAATCTTCAAAATGCACTTTTAACTTTAGTATTGCCCCTGTCAGGAGGGACTGTATTATTTAATGAATGGGCTAAGTTAACCTAACTAAGAGACTCTCCAAATGCAAGGCTTTAATAAGGCTTGAGTTGATTCCTCTCTGACATGCTGGCTGGAGGTGAAGGGTTCTGTTTACACTGGGGATGGAGGGGTAGTTTGGTCTTCTAGGAGGCATCCTGCCACCTTTGCTCACAGCCAGAATTTGGTTACAGGCCAGGTGAAACTAAGAGAAGCTGTAACTATACATGTATAGTTCCTATCTTTGCAGTTACACATCTAGCTAAAGCTTTGCTTTAGTAAGAAAAGAAAGAAAGTGATAGATAACTAGTAGAGCTTTCTGTCATGTGGGATTCAACTAATTTTTTAAAATTGACAAATAAAAAGTTACATTTAATTATGTTGTATAGCATGATTTTTGATATATGTGAGGACCATAATAGAGCTGAATCAAGCTAATTAAAATAATCAATTCGTTCTCATCGAATGAATATTATGTTACATTTGTTCAAAAATCCAGAACAACATTGAGTAAATTTCCAATTGAATCCAGATAATTTTTAAGATATTATCTACTTTTAATACATCTTTGCATTAAAAATCACTAGTAGCTGGGTGCGGTGGCACACGCTTGTAATCCCTGAGCTTGGGAGGCGGAGACAGGAGGATCACGCTCATTCGAAGCCAGCCTTGTTGGCTTAAGAGACCCAGTTTCCAAATAAAATATTTAAAGTGGGTCTGGGAGTGTAGCCTGGAGGTAGATAAAAGGGTTCCATCCTCAGTACCACCAAAAAAAAAAAAAAAAAAAAAAAAAAATCACTTGTAGAATAAAGTCATTTACAAAGTTTGGGTTTTTTCTCCCATGAAGAAAATAAACATTGTTAATGTGGTTTAAAAAGAGTATTTTATGTTGTAAAATATGTCTATAGTTAAGGAAGAAATGAAATAAGTAAATGAAAGCTTATTAGAAATTATTAAGATAACTCCATATATGGACCTGTTTCTATATATATATAGGATAACACTTTTCTGTTGCCAATTATTAGCAGAGAGAGAGAGCCTTCCATAGTATTTTTTGTTTTGTTTTTTTTATTATGTTTTGTTTTTTTCCTTTTCCTTTTGAGGCCAACTGCCTTGTTCTCATTAAGACCACTTGGCACGCGTTTATTTTCCTGGCAGTTTAAGTAGATTGTCAACCTCTGGCCCTATACCACATCTTTTTCTCTAGCCCAGAATATCTAGCAAGGCTGTGGTTGCTTAATTAATTCAGAGCAATGGTAGTAATAATTAAATAACACGCACAATCCATTTTAAGAAGAGTAGCGGTAAGTGATTATTTTCCTCCACCAGACCTTGTTTAAATTAGCTATGTTCATTTTCTCATTTGTTAGCCAGACTGAATTGAGAATTCAGTTCACCACATCTGAGTCATTACCTACACACCACACCCCAGTCTGCCAGGGGCTTTCAAACATGCTTATTTATATGCGGCCTTTGGGCTTCCCCAAACTATTATAGAAGCGAGCTGACCTACAGATGCTCAAATTTCTCTGAGGGACTGAAATGTCTGCCTCATCTAGGTAATATTAAGGGCAACGATTTATTTAGTTTTTGAAGTGAAAAACTAACAAAGCTACACGTTAGATATCTATATAACAATTCAAACAAAGAGAATCTTAGGAAATAATACAGCTAAGGACAGGCAACATAAAGGCAAATCAAATTTTAATCTAAAAGTAGCCTATACTACTTAAATTTAACTTATTTTTTGAGTGCTAAAGTTAAATCACCTATAGATGCCATTTGTGTGTTGTAGAAACATTATTAGTTTCTCATGTTTCATTTTCTCCACACATATGTCGAATCCATCCCATTGAAGTAATTAACATAATCACTAACATTATAAGATCATTTTCCTCACTCCAAATAAATGACCATCAAACTGGTGCCTTCTCTCTCTATTCAAAAAGGCTTAAATAGTTCATTATTACCCAAATGACTGCAGGGAAATGCTGTGCATAAGAAGAAAGGAATAATGAGTCATACCCCCCACAAGGAAGATGAGACTTTTTCACAGGAGAATTAATTCACTGTAAAATATCTGAGTATCAGGAAGATAATTGAAAGCACTAAAAATAAAATCAAATGCAATAGGTAATGAAAAGGTCATGAGATTTGTCACTAAACAATTAGAGATTTTTTTAATTTCAGTAGGTTTTATAAATATGACTTTGGCTTATATTCTGAATATAAATTACTTTTAAATAGAGTTTTTGTGCCTGAATGTATATCAAATGAAAATATTTTATATGCTGTGAGCTTTCACCTATCAAATCATACTACTGATGGAAAAAAAAACTAAAGGTCATGAGACATCACAAACATCAGAAGGTATTTTTAATTTTCGTAAGAATAAGTTTTGAATGTATGACTATAACTTCCATTCCAAAATCAGAACAACTTTTAAAAGGCTCATTATCTAAATATTCATTTAACAAAAACCTTTAATATATTTTGCTCATTTCTTTTTACCAAAGGAAAAGAGAATCTGAAACAATGGACACCCGTTGAATTATCTCAAAATAATAGTTTCTCTAGGTAATAGGTTTTATTGATTTTCAAGTCTGAACCTATATTATCTGAAGCAAATAAGAAAAAATGTGAAGGATATTATTCCTAATTTTAAAGATATAAGCAAATTCACTTAGAGAAAAACATTGGCTTATAAGGCATCACACAGTGGGTTCGTGATGTGGGTTAAACAAAAGAACTTAGCTTTCTCAACACTGAACCTAGAGTCCAGGTATAAGCACAACTGTGAAGAAACATTTATTCATGGTGTGTGTGTGTGTGTGTGTGTGTGTGTGTGTGTGTATTATTTTTTCTCAGTTTCTGCTCTCTCCATGTTGGTCCCTAGTACTGGTACTAGTCCTGGTACTAAGCACTGATATATGTTGGCATGCATTCAGTACACTGTGTAGTTGCCAACATGGTATAGCACACAAGATCACCCTGGCACACATGGTTTGAGCCAAGTTCCTTCTCTCATGGAAGCTTTGGCGCCAGAACTCAGTGCCAGGACTATCTTCCACTCTTAGGGTTATCTGCTCTGTTTTGTCCTTATAATTCTGAAGATTGTTATAAATGATCAGAGCCTCTTTTTGTTTAGACTAGTATAAGTTTCTGAGGTGAACATTTGACCCATTTGACTGTCCATACTCTTTTTTTTTTGGGGGGGGGGGAAGATATTACTTGCCCTAAGTACCAAGGTATTCACTGAACATCTCCATGCTCCTTGAAGCTATTGTGGATCTGTGAGGTTATTATGACAGTTTTCCCAGTAGATGGTTCTGAAGGATCCTGAGAACTGAAGGTCATTTACAAATCTGCAGAAGCAGCTACCAAGTATAATTCATTTTTAACTTGCAAAAGGTCAATAAGGTTCAATATTATGTGTCATTAAAGTAAAACAAATTGAAATAAAAGCAATTACCAAATCTGAGTGTGGTGGCACAGGCTTGTAATACCAGCATTTGAGAGGCTGAGACAGGAGGATTGAAGTTCATGGACAGCCTCAGCTACTTAGGCCCTTTGCAATTCAGTGAGATCCTGTTTCAAAAAATATAGATAGGACTGGGGGGTGTAGCTAGAGGTAGAATGCCCCTGGGTTCCATCCCCAGTACCACAAAAACATTATATATTATAATTACCTATATAATTAATGTAATATGTGATTATTATATTTATAATAATATCCATTAGAATGATATTACAAGCCTGCTGTGGTGGCACAAGCTTGTAATCCCAGCATTTGGGAGGCTGAACCCTGGAGGACCATGGTTCGCAGACAGCCTCAGCCCTCTGCAACTCAGGGAGACCCGGTTTCAAAATAAAGAATAAAACATAGGGCAGGGGGTGTAGCTCAGAGGTCAAACGCCCCTGGGTTCCATCCCCAGACCCACAAAAAAAAAAAAAAAGGAATGATATTACAAAGCAAATATCTACTGAAATTTAAAAGAAAGAAAGAAAATCGAACTCCCATCAGTAATGGTGAGAATACACCTTGACATAGTTGCTTTTGGTAACTGCTTGGCAGTGTCTTAAAAATCTGTAGGCAAAGATGACCAGCAAGTCCAGCTCTGGGTGGGTATACGTCAAACAGAAAGGCAGATATATGAACTCCAACAGACATATATAAAATATAATAGCATACTATTCAATAACAAAAAAACAAAGACTGGCAATAGGAACAGAATCCATCTGTAATGAGAAAGTGTGATACTGTGCCATGGTATACTAATCATTAAAGAAAAAGGGACCTCCGGGAAGATAGCAACTGAGAAAAGCAGCGTTAACGAGTCCTGCTAACAATCGATCTCTATTGCCACAAAATCAGCACTTTTCATAGCCAGAAAACACCATCAGCAGAGAAATAAAAACTGTAATAAAAGGGACAGAGAAAAAGAAAACTAGAACAACCAGAGACCAGAAAAGAAACCAGCCTACGTTGTGGCGGCAGAGCCATGCCAGGGACATCTTGTCTCGCAGCCCCAGGTCCAGAGAAGAAAGGGACTCAGAACAAAGCTCAAAACCAGAAAAGAAATACGCCAGCCTCATGACCAAGGGCACGGCAGCAGTGCCATATTGCCAGCAGCGGCGGCGAGTTCATGGCGGCCACAACAGCTCCAGATAATCGCATTCAACAACCCACCAGGCTCCAGAGAAAAAAGGTAAACAAGTAGCTGAAGTGAGCAGCTGTGGATCATTCGGGTGTAATTTAGCAGTTATTTTCAGTGCAAAGAATGTCTAAAACTCCCAATGGCCAAGCTCATCATGCCCTCCAGGGACTCACAATGGAGCTCAAAACCAGAAAAGAAATACGCCAGCCTCATGCCTGCCGAGGGCATGGCAGGAGCGCCATATTGCCAGAGGCAGCAGAGAGTTTACCGTGCCCATGACATCTCCAAATCAGCGCACTCAATAACCGTAAGTGAAATTGTGGCCCCTAGAGAAGAAATCCCAGTAATGCACTGTAGGGACTTGCGCAGCTTTGATAATCTCCCTGGGTCTGAGATTTTGTAGTCCAACCCAGTGAAGGAGTAGCAGTGGCAGAGATACCACACCCTAGTCGCAGTTCCCCATGGGAAAACACCCAGCCTGGTACCCCCATGGTCTCACGCAGCCTCGATTAACTCCCTGGGTCTGAGACTTTGCGATACAACCCAGTAAAGAAGTAGTGGTGACTGAGATTACCACAGACTTGAGATCCAGAGCACCCTAAGTGAAGTCATAGTGACCCAGGGAAGAACCCACGGAAGGCACAAACTTCTGAAATCATGGGAAAGAGGAATAACAATGGAACAATGAATGCCCACAAACCCACAATGTCAGAACGTGATAACACAGAAATTCAGAGATCTCTAGAAGATCAAATCAGTAATATAACTGTAGAAATAATACAGGACCTTCTAAAAGAATTTAGAGAGAGTTTAAAAGAAATAAAGGATGCAATCATTGAAGTAAAGGCCTCAATTCAAAGTATAAACAATCAAGTAGACCACATGGAGAATAGAAACTCACTCTTAGAAAATGATTACTCCAAAAATGAACACATAGTTTATAATTTAAAAAAAATCCGACAGCAGGAATCTGACATTGAAGAAATATGGGCCCATCTTAAGAGAGCTAACCTAAGAATAATTGGAATAAAGGAGTAAAAAGAAGTTGAAACTAAAGGGATCAATTATTTCTTCAAGGAAGTAATAGCAGAAAATTTTCCAAACATAGAGCAAGAGGTCGACACACAGATCCAGGAAACTTATAGAACTTCCTTTAGACAGGATCAGAAAAGAGGTTCCCCATGCCACATAATTGTCAAAATGACCAATGTGGAAGCCAAGCAGAGAATCTTAGAGGCAACAAAAACAAAAGGACAAGTGACATTCACAGGCAAACCAATTAGAATCACTCCAGACTTCCCAAACCAAGTCATGAAAGACAGAAGGGCTTGGAGTAACATATTACAAACTCTGAAAGAAAACAATTTATAGCCAAAAATTTTCTACCCAGCAAAACTATCTATCAAATTAGATGGAAAAATAAGAAGCTTCCATGACAAACAGAAACTGAAGGAATTTATGTCTTCAAAACCAGCACTAGAGAAAATACTCAAGGAGATTAAATGCAAAGAAGAAATAGGTAATACACACCAGAACCAAAGAAACAAGATTTTCCATCCAGCAGACAACTAAGCAAAGAAGAATAAACAGTATCTCAAACAGAAATAAAATCTTAACATGTTAAGAATTAAAAATTATCTCTCAATAACCACATTGAATGTAAGTGGCCTCAACTCCCCAATAAAAAGACATAAAGTGGCAAAATGGACTTAAAACCAGAATCCATCCATCTGTTGCTTACAAGAAACACACCTTGCAAGTAAAGATAGGAACAATCTCAAGGTAAAGGGCTAGAGCAAGGTAATCCATGCTAACGGAACTAGAAGGTAAGCAGGAGTAGCAACTATGATATGAGACAAGTTAGACTTCAAACCCAAACTTACTAGAAGAGACAAAGAAGGTCATATTTTACTGGTAAAAGGAATAGTCCAGCAAGAGGAAATAACAATAATCAACATCTATGCCCCAAACATAGGTGCAGCTACTTTTGTAAATCAAACTCTTTGTGACATGAAGTCACACATAAATTCCAGTACAATAATACTGGGAAACTTCAACACACCTCTCACAATATTAGACCAATCTTCCAGACAAAAGGTCAGTAAATATGTCTCAGAACTAAAGAACACCATTAATCAAATGGACCTACTGGACATATATAGAATATTTCATCTAACTACAGCGGAATTTACATTTTTCTCAGCTGCTCACAGAACCTTCTTCAAAATACATCACATCCTGAGACACAAAATGAGCACTAACAAATTCAAAAAATGTTACATACTTCTCTGTATCATTTCAGACCATAATGGAATGAAACTAGAAATAAACTATAAGAAGACCCTGAGAAACAACATAAACATGTGGAGACTGAACACCACACTTTTGAACGAAGAATGGGTCATAGAAGATGTAAGAGGTGAAATCAAGAAATTTCTAGAAACAAATGAAAACAAAGATACAACATATTAAAACCTCTGGGACACTTTGAAGGTAGTATTAAGAGGAAAATTTATAGCACTGAGTGCTCACATAAGAAAAACAGAAAATCTTCAAATATATAACCTTCAAAATATAACCTAATCTTCAAAATCTTCAAAATATAACCTAACAACACACCTCAAAATGACCAATGTGCAAGCCAATCTTATAAATCTTCAAAATATAACCTAACAACACACCTCAAAGCCCTTGAAAAGCAGGAACAATTGAACCCCAAAGCTAGTAGAAGACGGGAACTTATTAAAATTACAGCAGAAATTAACAAAATAGAGAATGAAAAAACAATACAGAAAATCAGCACAACTAAAAGATGGTTTCTTGAAAAAAATTAAGATATATAAACCACTAGCCAACCTAACTAAAAAAGAAAAAGAGAGAACCTACCCAAATTATGAAGATAAGAGATAAAAAAGGAGACATTACTACTGAAAGTATAGAAATCCAGAGTATTATCAGAAACTAGTTTGAAAACCTATACTCCAACAAAATGGAAAATCTGGAGAAAAAATTGACAACTTCCTAGATAAATACAACCTTCCTAAATTGAGTCAAGAAGATATAGAACACTTAAACCAACCAATAACAATCAAGTAGATTGAAACAGCAATAAAAAGTTTACCATCAAAGAAAAGCCCAGGACCAGATGGTTTTCCAAGTGAATTCTATAAAACCTTTATAAAAGAGCTAACCCCAATACTCCTCAAACTATTCGGTGAAATAGAAAAAATGGAGTCTCCCAAATACATTCTATGAAGCCAATATCACACTAATACCCAAACCGAATAAATACAGTTCAAGGGAGGAAAACTACAGGCCTATATCTCTGATGAACTTGGATGCAAAACTATTAAACAAAATACTAGCAACAAGCATTCAAAACTACATCAAGAAAATCATACACCATGACCAGGTAGGGTTCATCCCAGGGATGCAAGGCTGGTTCAACATATGAAAATCAATCCATTTAATTAATCATATAAACAGAATCAAAGACAAAAATCACATGATCATTTCAATAGATGCTGAAAAAGTATTTGATAAAATCCAACATCCATTTATGATAAAAAATGCAGAGAATTGAAATAGAAAGAACATATCAACATCATAAAGGCAATCTAAAATAAGCCCACCACCAACATCATATTAAATGGGGAAAAACTTCAAGAATACCCCCTAAAAACCGGAACAAGACAAGGATGTCCATTATCACCACTTCTCTTCAATATAGCACTAGAGACTCTAGCCAGAACAATGAGGCAAGAAAAGGAAATTAAAGGGGTACAAATAGGAAAAGAAGAACTCAAACTTACACTATTTGCCGATGACATGATACTATATTTAGTAAACCCAACAAACTCAACCAAAAGGCTTATAGAACTGATCAACAAATTCAGCAGAGTGTGTGGATTCAAAATCAATCTTAAAAATCAGAAGCTTCCCTGTACACCAACCATAAATCCACTGAAAAAGAAATACAGAAAACACTTCCACTGAGGATCTCCCACAAAAAAATAAAATACTTAGGCATAAACTTAACCAAGGAGGTAAAAGATCTCTACAAAGAAAATTATAAAACATTGAAAAAAGAAATCTAAGAAGATCTTAGATGGAAAGATCTTCCATGTTCATGGATTGGCAGAATAAATATCATTAAAATGGCCATCCTTCCAAAAGTGGTCTACAGATTCAAGGCAATGTCCATTAAACTACCAAGATCATTCCTCACAGACATAGAAAACTCAGTCCTTAAATTTATTTGGAATAACAAAAAGTCCAGAACAGCCAAAGTAGTTCTCAGCAACAAAAACCATGCAGGAGGAATCACAATACTGACTTTAAACTATACTATAAAGCCATTGTAATAAAAACAGCATGGTACTGGCACAAAAATAGATACATAGACCAATGGAGCAGAATAGAAGACCCAGAAACAAGTCCACACACTTTTAGCCAATTGATTTTTTACAAAGAGGCCAAAAACATACACTGGAAAAAAGATAGCCTGATCAACAAATGGTGTTTGCAAAACTGGTTAACCATAGGCAGAAAATTGGAAATTAATCCCACTTTCTCACCCTGCACAAGAGTCAATTCAAGATGGATCAAAGACTTGGAAATCAAACCAGAGACCTTGAAGCTCCTTTAAAAGGGCATAGGTCCAACACTGCAACACATAGGCACAGAAAAACACTTTCTCAACAAGACCCCAAAGGCACAACAAATTAAAAGGCAAATCAATACCTGGGATTGCATGAAACTGAAGAGCTTCTGTTCAGCAAAGGAAACTGTCAAGAACCTTAACTGAGAGCCAACAGAATGGGAGAAGGTTTTTGCCACCTACATCTCCGATAGAGGACTAATATCTAGAATATACAGAGAACTCAAGAAACTCAACACAAAAAAACAAAGCATCCAATAACAAAATGGGCAAGCAAACTAAATAGACACTTCACACTGGGCGTGGTGGCACACACTTATAATACCAGCATTTGGGAGGCTGAGACCAGAGGATCGTGGTTTGTGGACAGCCTCAGCTATTTAGTGAGGCCCTCCATAACTGAGACCCTGTTTCAAAACAAAGAATAAAAAATTGGGCAGGGAGTGTAGCTCGGAGATCAAATGCCTCTGGGTTCCACCCCCAGACACACACACACACACACACACACACACACACACACACACACACAAAAGTTGGTACTTCACGAAAGAAGAAATTCAAATAGCCAATAAATGCATGAAGAAATGTTCAGTATCATTAGCAATCAGAGAGATGCAAATCAAAACTACCCTGAGATTTCACCTAACTTCAATTAGAATGGCAATCATTCAAAACACAAACAACAACAAATGCTGGCAAGGATGTGGAGAAGTGGGAATTCTAAAACATTGTTGGTGGATTGCAAATTAGTGCAACCACTTTGGAAAACAGTATAGAGAATCCTCAGAAGAATGGGAACAAATCTACCATTTGATCCAGCAATACCACTTCTGGGTATCTACCCAAAAGGAAGGAAACCAAACTACCAAACTAATGCATGTATATCTATGTTCATAGCTGCACAATTCACCATAGCCAAACTATGGAACCAGCCAAGATGTCCATCTAAAGATGAATGGATTACAAAACTGTGGGATATGTACATAATGGAATTTTACTCAGCCGTTAAAAAAAAACTCAATTACATCATTTTCAGGGAAATGGATGGAACTGGAGGACACTATGCTGAGATTAGTCAGTCACAAAAAATAAGAAATCAGATGCTTTCCCTAATATGTGAAAGCTAAGAAGAAATGGGTCATAGGAGGAACTCTAGATGAAAAAGGAGATCATATAGAGGAGCAAAGAAGACAACATAAATGAGGGGATGGGAGGGGGGAAGAAGGAAATTCTCTAAAACACGCAAAGTACTTAAAAATATTGAAGTCAACCACTAAGCCAAGCAAGGGAAGGAGGGATGGGAAGGGAATGGGGTGGGAATTGGGTAGAGGTTAAATCGGTGATGTGTATATGTACACACACACACACACACACACACACACACACACAAGAAAAAGAACAAATACTGCTAAAAACAAAACAAAATTGACCAATATTCCATAAGGGATAGTCATGAAAAGACTTATTTGAAGTTGAAGAAACAAGAAAATTAAATAACCTAAAGCTACATTTGAAGGCAAAAGACTTAGGGCACTCTTCCTCTCGGTGGTAGTTAGAATATTAACTTCATAAAAGTTGGCTGTTTGCAAGCTCCGATCCCTCTTAAGGTGGTTCTAGAATTTCCTGGCTCAAAAAAAAGCAAGAAAAAAATATGATTTTGTTAAGACTCAAAACAGTAACCCGTCTTTCAGGGATAGATTCATATTCCCCATGTACAAGAGAGTCAGACAGAAAAACAGAATGTTTATCAGTTTAAATTAGAAATGCAACTGTTTCATGACCCACATTTGTATCAACTTGATTGACACATCAACTTCATGGCAACAAACCTATGTAGAAAGCAGTATTATACAAATACAGGAAAAATAATTATTAACTAATGTCCTTTCCCTTAAGAGCCCCAGGACTTTACCAGGCTAAGTAGAAAAGGCAAGTTCATTCATTCCAGTGGCATTCAGAAACATGAAGGACACTGGTTAAAATTTGCCACTCAACCACCCAAACAAAGCTCATCCTCCACGCTCCCATAGCTACAGAGACAATTGTGGCTATATTTTACATGAAAGAATTTCAAGCCACTTATATATGCATTGCAGAACTCTCAGAGTAAAAATCTGACCTTCTTTTATGTAGTAAGCTAAAATTTGAGTTAAAAGTTAATCTAAGTTATGTTTGTCTTGACATATAGATAAAACCAGAAAACAACCTAAGAAGTAGGGCTTCAATTCAGAGGTCCATGCATTCATTCAAGAGGTATTTATTGTGAAACACTATTATTTTTTCTTTTTGGAAGGCACTGCTTTCTGTGCTAGAAACAACATCCCGTCATCAAACATGTATTTGTCCTCAAGGTAATTATATTCTACAGGTACGACAGACAGACAGTAAGTACATATATAAACAAGAGGAATCCAGTTAATTACACACTGCATGTTCTGAAGAAAACATAATACAGATTAGGAATGAAAGTTAACAGAGATAGAATGCTGGCTGCAATAAGGTCTTGAAGAACAGTGTCTCTACAGAGGGCACATTTGCACACACACCGAAGGATCAGGGGGAGAAAGCCAGGGAAGTACCACTCAGGTAGATAGGGCAGAATCCCAGAACATCCTTGAAAAGAACAAGGTTGTGTAATCAGGGAGCCACAGGGAACTCCAGGTTGCCCACATGTACAGTTGGCCCTCATATCCACTGGCTCCACCTCCTGGGATTCAACAAACCATGGACTGAAGATATTTGGAAAAAAAACATTTTTGTTTCTTCACTGATCAAGTACAGACATTTTTGTCATTGTTCCTTAAACAATGCATTACAACTATTGATGTTGCATTCGCCTTGTGTTCAGAATTGTGATTCATCTAGGGATGACTCAAAGTATATTCTGCTCTTTTGTACATTTTGTAAAAGGAACCCCAGTATGCAAGAATTTTGGTTTCCTGGGGATAATGGGAAGAGGAGTGGTCCTCAACTGATGCTGAACACAATGAGACACCTGCAGGGAGGAATAAGTGATGGGGGATAAGCTAGGAAGGACACAGCAACCCCAACATGGTAGGCCTCTACATCGGGGTTTTATTTTCACTGAAATGAGTAAACATTTGTAGGTCTTTAGACAAAACAGAGACAATGCCCATGTTTTTAAAAAGACTATTCTAGTACATCATATAGAAGCATACCTCCACTTAAGTTTTTTTTTTCTGTTAAGTGAAATGACTTTTAAGAAGTATTGTACACACTTTCCAATGGATACAACATGTTTTAAAATGTTTCCTAGTAGTACCTAGCTCAACATCTTTTCCTTTGTCAAAGCAGTTAATTTCTTGGGATTTAAAGATGATTGATAGTATTCTCATTGTATTTATAGAAATACAAAGAATATATAAAATAAAGGAAAAGTTTTATCTCAAAGTTGTTTGAAGGAAAATTCAATTCTAAAGATATAACTGTAACTTCACATTCTAACATATGGTATAAAAATCACTTAGGTTACCAAAAGCCATAGTATTTATGATTTGCCTCCTCTATTGCTCTATTTCTGGGTGATCAAGAAAGAGGACTTTTTGGTTATATTTTTTGGGGGGTTTGGTTGAGATTATCATCTCTAGTCTTCTCCAGGCCCAGAGATTTTTTTAAATTCCTTTGTTAACCAAGGTGTCTGCAAACAAAGTCCTAATATTGCCAACTCAGTAATTATAGAGTTCATAATTTGCCTTCAATTCACATGAAAATATGAACTGCCATTTATCATCTTGTTATAGATGTAATCACAAGTTGTTGAGCTTCTCCAGTTTAAAAAAAATGCTAACTGCCTGCTTAGCACATTATTTCCAAGTTGGCTATCTTTTGAGTTCACCCTCAAGTGAAACACCCAGAATCAGGAAACAGGGCAGGGATGCATACAATTTCATCAACATCTGAAAGCTTTCATCTGGTGGAACGTCCAGTCCTCTCACAATAAAACAAATCTCTCCCAAGAAAGTTATTAGTCAAAAGGCCAAACTGGAGACTCTGTGGGGATGACTTCTGGTGCCATGAGAACTGGATTAGCTAAGGTGAATAATAGATGGCCTGGTCCCCGGGGAACTTACCTCAGTCCTTCTCAAGAAGCAGATGGAAATCTTAACCCACTCACATCTGATCTCAGTTTGGAATCATCAGCCATTCCCTCCAAAGAGCTGAGACTGATTTTCATTCTAGTTAAATCATTTCTCAGCCATCCTATCAGTGCACAAGAAGTAAAAAATTAGATGATGAATCACTGCTCTGACCTTCTGCCCTGATAGAAGTTAACTGCCCAAGTAATTTACCTTTTGAACCTAACAATCAGGTTATGGCACATGATCTTGTGCTAAGAAGAATGAGGAATGGTAAGAGGGTACTGTAATAAGCCTCTTTAGACTTTGGATTTATCTTTGCACACCTCATTGTGCTGGATAATGTTTGTTTCCTCTTCCAGATTTACCCTTTGGTGAACCAAGCTGGCTTGTACTGAGCGCAGGACCTAGGAGTCTCTGCAGGAATGGGAAGCTCTGGGTGCACATGGCTCTACTTCTTGCCCTGTTCTACTACTGGCTACGATGGATGATTTTCCTTCACACACACACATATGTTCTCCTCTTTTCTTCTTCTTCTTCTTCCTCTTCTTCTTCTTCTTCTTCTTCTTCTTCTTCTTCTTCTTCTTCTTCTTCTTCTTCTTCTTCTCTCTCTCTCTCTCTCTCTCTCTCTCTCTCTCTCTCTCTCTCTCTCTGCATTGTAATTAGACATCATAACAAGGTTCAGAATGATATAAATGTCCATGTACACAGCACCTGGTCTGTTTCTCTCCAGACCACACCTTGTTCTCTCCCCCACATATACTGAAATTGGTATTGATAACTTCATTTATGAACACAGCATTATTTAAACTCTTTCCTTCAGTAAGTCTCCCCTTTCATCTCTTCACTTTAGCCTTCTGCTATTCTCCTGGTGTTTCCCTCCATGTATCTGAAGTCCCTTTTGTTTGCCAATTTCTCTCCAGCTTCCCCATCTGAGAGAAAACACACAGCCCTTCACTTTCTGATACTGGCTGATCTCGCTCAGAATAATATCCCCTAGTTCCATCCATTTCCTGCCAAAGACATAATTTTATTCTTCTCTGTAGCTGAGGTTGTTTGATGGTTGTTAAAATCCCACTCTGTATTTATACCATAGTTTCATAATCCAGTCATATGTTGATGGACACCTAGATTGGTTCCGCAATTTGGCTATTATGATTTGTCATATTGTAAATGTGGATTTGCATGCCATATGCATTGGAAAATGTTTATAGAACTATAATATTCTGAATTCAATTCTTTGGAAAGATCCCTTTCCAATGTGGTGTAGCTGGGTTGTTTCTATGCCTGCTCTTTTGAGGAACTTCCACACTGATCTCCATAAGCAACTGTATGATTTTTGTAATCCCACCACTGGTATTCACCGGCATATCTTCACCAACATTTACTATTATTTGTGTTCTTGATGATTGTCATTCTAATTGGAATTAGATGGAATCTTGGTGTCATTCTGACTTGCCTTATCAATTGCTGCAGCTATCTTAACCTTCCCACACCTCTGGGAAAAGCCTTGACATTAATATCTTCTCTTTTGAGGGTGCCATCTTCTTCTGACCTTTCTAGACCAGCCTTCACTTACAGAATTTGATCTCTAAAATACCATATGGTGATTAAAATTCCATACTGTAGACTATGTTCAATTTTATTTTTTATAGAAATTCAAGGGGACAAAGAAGTCATGTGAAGTATTTTATTAAAGTTAGTATTTATTTGAAAAGAACAGTTTATAGAACTCCCAAAGCAGCCAATTGGTGAAAATTTGCCTTAGCACCCCTCAGCCAGCCAAGGAAGGTTAAACTTTTAAAGTAAATAGAAGAATACAAGAGCTAACATTGTAAGTCCTTTGTGTATCAGAAAGTTTACATACTGTTCTCTTTAATCATTAAAACAACTAAAGGAATTAGAGATAGTAAAAATCCCAGCAAATGCTCGGAAGCTAACCTGACCCAGAGATAGCTCTATGGCATTTACATTGCCACCATTCAAATGAATTAATGTTTTTTTTTATAAAGTTTTCCTTATTTGCTACCCAGAGAATGAAAAGCAAATCAGAATAGAGTAATTTACAGGAATTTACTAGCCACCCTCATTATTCCAACCTGTTTTTTCCCATTGGGGACACCACTCACAGTCCCAGCCACCTCCCTTAACTGTAGCTATGACCTGTTTCTCAGCTTCTTTCTCGGTTATCTCAGATTCTCCACTCTGATGCCTCATAGGCTGGAAGATCAGTCTTCTCTCTTTCCTTTCTTCGTCCCTTCCTTCCTTCCTCCCTCTCTCCTTTCCTTGGACTCATTATTTCCTTAAGCTGAAGCCATTGGCCTTTGTATCTCAGTGAAAATTAATATCCTCTCCTTTTAGAAGCAAAATGCACAGAACACACAGGTTTGCAGCACATTTTCACCTCTGGCATATTCGCCAAATGCAAAACTCTAGCACAGATATGACCCCCCCACACCTCATTTTCTATTCTTGCTCATTAACAAATGGTTCTTGAGCTGGAAGATTGTCAGCTCTGCCCTGACAAGAGAGAGAGAGAGGAGATAAAGGGAAGAGAGAGAGAGAGAGAGAGAGAGAGAGAGAGAGAGAGAGAGAGAGAGAGAGAGAAGAGAAGAGGAGAGGAGAGGAGAGGAGAGGAGAGGAGAGGAGAGGAGAGGAGAGGAGAGGAGAGGAGAGGAGAGGAGAGGAGAGGAGGAGGAGGAGGAGGAGGAGGAGGAGGAGGAGGAGGAGGAGGAGAAGAAGAAGAAGAAGAAGAAGAAGAAGAAGAAGAAGAAGAAGAAGAAGAAGAAGAAGAAGAAGAAGAAGAAAGAGAGCGGAGAGAGAGGAGGAGAGAGAGGAGGAGAGAGAGGAGAGAAGAAAGAGAGAGAGAGAGAGAGAGAGAGAGAGAGAGAGAGAGAGAGAGAGAGAGCCACTGACCAGCATCTCTGTCCCTCTGCTCTGTGGTTGTGGGACCACAACCTCCTGCAGTTTAGGTACCCACAGCTCTGCTCTGGCTGTTGCTTTGGCCCTCAAATGTCAGATGCCCCCCTGGATCTAGTCATTGAAACTCAGCTCATCTAGTCATTTACTCAGTCAGTAAGAGGGCCCCACCCACGACAGAGAAAGTTACTCAACCTTAGCTCCATGACATCACTCACCCATCTGCAGACTCCCTCCTCTGCTGGCCCTGCAGCTCCTGTCCTGGGATGGGCAGAGGTGGCGGCCCTCTTACTGACTCAGCCTCTGCTTAGCTTATCTGCAAAGGACTATGGATGGCAGGAGCTCAGAGTCACCAGTCAGCATCCCCAGGGACAACTCTTTGAGGGGGTTGGTCTCTCCCACTTTTCTTTTAAGGACTCACTTTCCTTTTGTCTTTGTTTTTGCTGTTGCAATTAATCTCTCTAAATCCGAGTGTTTCCTCTCCCTTTCAGCTTCCCACTTCTATGCTCCCTTTCTCCTCTGATGTCCCATTCCTCTTTCCCTTCTTTACCCTCTTCTTCATTTTATTTCTTTTTCTATTCCAACCTTCATTTTTGCTATTTTCTGGGAAGAAAAAGGTAAGCAAAGAATGACAAAGTTAAAACTATAATAATTAGGAGATGAACCCCACATACTTGGTGTTGCTATAGGTGGATATATATATGTATATATATATATATATATATATATATACACATATATACATACATATGTTTATATGTATAAAATATATATTTTCATAAGTATATAAATATGTATATATATGTTATCCTAGGGTAACATATAAAAGATTTGGAAGTTTTTTGTATATCTTCATTATGCAATTTTCTCAAAAATTTGTCTTATCTATACCAAAAATATGAATTCTGAACATGTTTGTCAATATAGGTATCACATTCAAAATCAAGCATAACAAATGCTTGGTAGGACCTCCACAACTGACCCCACCACCATGTCCACATTAGCCCTTTTAATCAATCACTATTACCTTTCCATCTAGGCTCAGAAACAACTTTTGTCTTTCTCAACAGAATTCCAAGCTTCTTCCACCAGTGGAAAGAGGGCATCATTTGGGAAGTCCATTTTCCATCCCCGCCAAAGAGCTGTGGGCACTACCACTGACAAATGAATGAGCAGCTAAACATAGGACCCAGACACAATGTAGACTGTTATTCTGGCACAAAAAAGGATGAGACCTGTCATTCATGTAACATGGATGAGCCTAGAGGACATTATGCTAGATGAAGCAAGCCAGGTGCAAAAAGACATATGCAGAATGCGCTTACTTGTAAATGGAAGCCAAAAGGACTGAGCTCATAGAAGTAGAGTCTAGAATGGAGGTCAGCAGAGGCTGGGGAGGGGGAAGGGCAGTGGCTGACAGATACAAGGGTGCAGTTGCATGAGAGGAATAACTTCTAATGTTCTCAGCACGGTAGGGTATCTATGATGGACAATTTATTAAACATTTCAAAACAGCTAGTAGAAAGGACTTCAAATGTTTTCAACACAAAGAAATGGTAAATGTTTTAAGTGACCTGTATGCAAACTACTCTGAACTGATCATTACCTATTATATAATTGCATTGAAATACCACAGGGTACATCAGAAATATATAAAATGACTGTTTCTATTAAATTTTTTAATTGTATTAAATACTGATGATATCACATTCAGATATGTCATTTGAAAAATATAAAAACCTGGAATGATTGTTCAAGAATAATTTTAAGACACTTTTTTATTATCTTTATGAGGCAAAGAGAGAACTGGAATGGATGACCAAAAAAAAATATAAAAAGTTGTATTCTTATGATGATAAGTAATTGGGAGTGGTAGGGGGTGTAGAGATAGAGTTTCCTCCTTCTTGAGAAGGAAACATTTAATATTTATTTATTTATTTATTTATTTATTTATTTATTTATCTTGGTGGTACTGTGGGTGGAACACAGAGGCTTTTCTACCTCTGGGACATACTCCCAGACCTATTTTTATACTTTATTTGGAACCAGGGTCTCACTAAGTTGCTGAAAGCTTCACTAAGTAGCTGAGGCTGGCTTTGAACATATGCAATCCTAACTTTTATTTAAATTAATAATAATTTAAGTTACTATCAACATACCATTTGGGAAAATAGTTAATATTCATAGGAAACTAAATTACAAGAGCTGAAGATGCATGGTGTATGTGTGTGTGTGTGTGTGTGTGTGTGTGTGTGTGTGTGTGTGTGTAAATGCCCATCTAATTCCACATTATCCACATTTACTTTGACATTTACCTGGACTTTCTAAGAGCATTTATATTTAACAATTTATTCTTAACACGTAACCTACAATGTTATTCTCCGAAGAAGATCTTTGTAAATATTGGTCAGGGATAAGGAATAATGATATGTCAAGGAAGCTAATATTGGCTTTGACTTTTAGCAAATCTTCATTTATATATATGTATATAAAACAGAAACCATTAGCATTCACAATTTGAGTGTATATGTCTCATGAACAATTCTAGGAATGATTTCAGTGCTACAGGAGAAATGTGAATAATACCATGTTGCATTGTTGTGAGATGCCACTTAACCAAGATGGCTTGGTTAGATTTCACTTACCCAGAGACTCCAACCTGACAACCTTAAAGTTATAGGACAGCATCTCTGGATAGTCAAAGAGAAGTCACAAAGGTTGTACACTCATTTGACAAAAATGTACTGATTATCTCTTGTTGCTAGACTACATGTTTCTTGGCAAGCGAGCAAGATAGACGTGTCTCCTGCCTCACAGAATTCGCAGCTTCGTGAAGGACACAAACAAATAAGTGCACAACTTCAACAGGATGCACCGGTCTTTCTAAATGATGACTCAGGATTGTTTTTTCACAATTTTTGTGGAAGGTTCCTTAATAGCACATGTCCTCAGGACTCTGCTCCAGATATCCTGAATCAGAGCCATGTGTTGGAATGCTGTGCATGAAAAACCAAGAAGGACAGTTTTTGTTTTTGTTTTTGTTTTTCCCAGAGGCAATAAGTCCCCATTCAGTCGGGGCAGTTACTGAGGGACGCCAGTGCTTGGCGGCATCACCAGCAGTGTGGGTTGAGGGTGATGCCGGTGGGGCAGGGGAAGCAGAAGGCACAGCCCCTCACATATGCACACACACTTTTAAGGAAAGTATGACGACTTGAGATGATAAAGGGAGTAGGGATCTGAACAGAGCTGAGAGATGAAACTAGGAAGTGAGATCTAGCTTATGTCAGGACTAGGTGGGGCTATTGCAAAGTCTGCACAATTTCAAAAGCAATTGGAAGTCATTCAGAGTTTTAGGTCCAGGAGAAATGTGCTCATTGTTGCCACAAATGTGGGTGTTCTGGCCGTGATGTATACGCCATTTAACGCTCACTGATAGAGCACAGAAAACGTCTAGTTTCCTCTTGATTGCAATTTTGTTTTCTGATGTTTCAGTTACCTGGAATTAACCATGGTCTGAAAATATTAAATGAAAACATCTGACTTGTATGTATAAACAGTTCTGACTTGGTGTTTGGAGCACTGTGGTGAAATCTTACACCATCTTGCTCTGAATACCAATCGTCTCTGTTCAGAGTATCCAAACTGTATATGCTACCTTTCCGTTAGTGCTGCCACTGCTTTCCAATCAGCTACTGCAGTATCACAGTGCTGCGTTCAAGTCACCCTTATGTACTAGCCTCACACTGCGTTACCATGTCCTGGTCCATCACCCACCTCCCTTTATTTCCACACACGGGCATCACATTCTCCCACATCATCTCAAGAAGACAAGGATGGTGCACTAAGATTTTTTTAAGGGAGATCGCATTGCTTTTATCCTAGCATATTGTTATCATTATTGTATTTTATTAATTACTGTTAACCTCTTACTATGTCTAACTTAAAATTAAACCTTATGATAGTTATGTATGAATAGAAAAAATATAGAAATTACCAGGGTTGGATATTACCTGCAGGGTCAGGCATCCACTGGGCTGCCTGAAGCATACTTCCCATGGAAAATGGGGGACTACTGTAGTTTGGAAGAAAAGTAAGAAATTCTATTTTGAATACAACTTTAACATCCTTGTAGTAGCATCCAATCCATAGCTTTAAATTATAGGGGAACATTACAAGTTACAGACATAGATTTTCGAATCATCAATTGTTCATGCCACACATATGGATCAAACACTTCCCCTGTACTAGACCATGTGCTAAATTTAGGTACCTAACAGCCAGTGAGAGGAGAGAATGGCCCCACATGTGGATATTTATTGCAACCCTAGTAGGATAGGATGTCAGCAAGGAGGCATATGATTCAATTGTGTAATGGATGCAGGTGATGCTTGGCACACAAAAAGCACTGCATAACTGTTACCTAGTAAACAAACAAGGAAAATATCAAGTATTGGTCATTGGTAAATGAGGAATTAAAATGATGCTTAGTGATATCTGAGGGCCATGCAAAGTCTTTGTAAGAACTGAACAACCTAAAGAAAAAGCTGTGGGAGGGATTGATAAATATGGCACCTGGGCAACGAGAGACATGGGGGTGCCCCGTGTGGAAACTGAGGATGGGGATTTTGGGAGCCAGTGCGGGAAGGGAGCGAGCACATGGGGTCTCCTGCTGGCCTCTGAAAGTCCGGTTAAGGCATTTGAAGTTTAGTCCAAATGAAAGGCAATATAGTTAGATGGCATTAAGCAGGTGAGTGACTCAATCTCATTCATACTTTTACAATTACCACTCTGGCAGCATGCAGAGGGTTGACTTTAAGAGAGTGAAAGCAGGGAGAATTTTTTAAATTTAATTTAATTTTTGTTATTGGTGCATTGCAATCATACAGCTCGATAAAGTTCAAGGTGGCAGAGTCATGCATGGCCTCAGCACTCCTTGAACCCTCTTCCAGTTCCCAGCCCACTCACTCCCTCTCCATCCCTGCATGACACTGGGATTAGCACTGATAAATATGTACATGTACATCACATCCATTGAAGTGTTTCCCTCCCCCTCCTAAATCCACCTGTAAGGTCCATCCCTTACTCCAGGCGGGTTTCTCCTCCTTTATCTGGACTCCCTCCTGTGTCCCTGTTTCTCAGGGAAATGTTTTAAGAACTTGAGTCTTCCGTCAAGAGATGGATGAGAATGGTTTGGTTTAGAAGGCATTTGATTTTGGTTTAGTTTTCTGACAATAAAGAAGAGTGGACTTGCTGATGAATCAAAAACAGGGAAATGAAGGAAAAGGAGAAACAGAGGGAAGTTCTGCTTGGGGAGAGCCAGAGTGGAGGATCTACTAAGTACTGAGATGCAGGAAGAGGCTGGAGAAGAAAATATTTGAGTCCTTCAAAAACTCTACTAATGTCTTATGCTTCTCCTAGTACAAGAGCCACTGGAGAAGAGAAACCACCACGCTTCTTGTCTTAGTTACAGAAGTTTTCTTCTTCCTATCCTTTCCAAATGTATTTATTATGGCAGTCTGAAAAAGAAAAAAAAGAAAAGTGCTCGCAGAACAAGTGAATAAATGAGAGGTTGCATCATTATGTGGGAAATGAGGGCGCTACCATTTTGCAATTTTTCTTTTCCTTTTTTTTTTTTTTTTTTTTAGTTTTGTACTAGGGATTGAACCCAGGCACTTTCGATCTCTCAGCCATACCTTCAAACCTTTTTATTTATTTCGAATCAGGATCTTGCTAAGTTGCTGAGGCTGGCCACGAACCTTCAATCCTCTTGTCTTAGCCTCCCAGTACTGAGATTACAGGTGTGTGTCACCATGCCCAGCTCTCAATTATTAATTTTAAATACCAAAGATAAAATAAGTAGAAGGAAATAGAAAATCAATTATAATAAAGTTCCAAAATGTTAATTAAGAAAATAAACTTGTGATAAACCAATCCATGTAATTCTTTACTGACACATTAAATAAAATGACCTAGCAGTTGGAACAATAACTACCATCACTTTTAAGTGATAATAATCACAAATTATATTCAGAGCTATTTGAGAAAAAAGAAAGATCTCTGTAATTCTTCTAGGTAACAAAATGTACTTCTAAAACTTTACTACAAATAGTGAATCGACTAAATAAACTTTTATCAGCAATGAAGCCCCAAATAATTACTACTCTCCAGCTGGACAAAACCTCACCTTCCTGCCTTGACGGATCTGATAACCACTGCCTGACATAAAATCTCACTCGAGGTGATTGTTAAAAAACATGGAAGTGAGAAACTACCGCTTTTATGATTAGCCCCATGATATCAAAGACAAGTCACAGAGTGTTTAGGGATCAAGACTCTGGTGCTGTCCTTAAGAATGAGGGTTTGAGGCCTCCCTGAATTTCCACATTCTATCCATGTGAGTCTGTGTAACAATAATAAAATGTTGTAGCCAGGTCTCATCTCTAGGACAATTTTTCTTTGTTTTTGGTTTTGTTTTTTGCAGTACTGGGGATTGCACCCAGGGATATTCTACCTTTGAACTATACCCCCAGCCCGTTTTATATTTTTTGTTTCGAAGCAGGGTCTCACCAAGTTGCAGAGGGCCTCACTAAGTTGCTGAGGTCGGCTACCAACCTTTCAGGTACCAGAATACAAACATGAGCCACCACACCTGGGACCTTCTCTGGGACCATTTTTATTTTGTCTCCATTTTAACATTGTACAGTTCCATCAGTGATCGTGCTAAGGAACAAGTCACTAATTTCATTGAGGGAACCCATGATTGACATTCATTATGCTAACTAGAAAATCCTTGTGTGTTGATAAGATATGAATAGTTACAGGGCTTTTGGTAACAACCTTTGGAATTAGCCTTTCTCATATAATCCTAGATAGCACTCTTGATTAGAGAAGCTGCACCACCCTGGCGTTGAAGCTCCAGCTAACTAGAACATGTGTAATATTGCTCACCATGTACTGACATACTGGAAGCAAATTACTACAGACACTGCAATAGTCCCCCATTTAGCTTGAAAACTGCAAGTGCAATATTTTAATAAGTTCTCTCCGCATGTATTCTGGATACTTGACTTAGCGCTCAAATATCCCCCAGTCTGGCATGTTGTCGCTTGTTATCTCTGCAGACCATCACTGAACCTCTCTTTTTCTTATCACCCCCTCATCATTCCTTTCCCTGTCCTGTATTCTATTCAACCAACAAGGCTTTAAAAAACGCTGGGTTGTGTTTCAGGACTGAAATGCGATCTTCCCTTAACAAACTCTAGTTTCTAGCAATCATCTCAAATCATCTTGTTTAGTAAGAATTCTAGTATAATAAAGTGTGAGCTACTTATTTATTAGTTCATTTGTGTCTTTTTGGTTGCTTACAAGGAAGAAAATTAAAAGGTAACATTAATTCTAGTTATTATGCAAAATTCTACACATATTTTCTTCTGTACCAGGGAGTAACAAGATGTATTAATTCTACTAGAACCTAAAAATATTTGCTAGCACCACTCACGAGTTATTACAGTCTAATTGTAGTTAATTTTATTCTCCCAGACAACTAATCTCTCAATAACATTCCAGCGATTGATTAAAATCCACTCCTTGCTAAAAATCAAGGCCTTTAGGTAATTGATGTGCTAATAGACCTGCAATTATTTGAGGCTGTGCTTCCTCACAGACAGCAAGTCAAGGAATGGATAAAGTCCAAATAAAGTACCTATTTTGCAATAGGAGCTATGATAATTGCCAGGAGACAGCCTGCTTATCAGTTGTGAAAGGTTTTCATCCTTCATTAATCTGTAGTTCAGTTGGACATCAGAGAAACCAGCCCTCACGGGAATATTCTCTGAATCTCCCATTATCTCATTTTCCATACACGTGGCTGACCCACTTTTTATCTCCATCTGCAGAAAGATCTGGCTTCTTACATCTGGGCTTTCTAAACAATCAGCTAGCCATGAACCTGGGTCCCCAAAGCTCCACAGAGCGTCAGCTGCTAGAAATTTGGACAAGTGTGTACACTAATAAGGTATCAGTAAAAATGTTCCAGACTAAATATTTTAGAAGCAGACAAAATAAATATTCTAAATGCTAACCTGCAAATCCTCCAGTCTGTGGCGTGTGCCTCCTGGTGCTAACTGAGCTGTGCCCTCTGAGCACCGTGTATCTCTATGAATCTCAGAAAATCCTGTCCACAGTTGCGGCTACCAAACTCCTGATGTGCTGTGCATCAGGCTGAGATTCTACTAAGTTAAAGCTTACCCACAGCAAGATTGGGAGCAATGCCTGAAAACCGCCATGAGTAAGTTGTGCATTGGAGTTTATGTCTGTAACCCCAGTTACTGGGAGACTAAGGCAGAAGGATCACAGGTTCAGGGCTAGCCTAGGCAATTTATTTTTTTAATTAATTTATTTTATTTTATTTCTTTGGTGGTACTGGGGACCCAGGGGCTTTCTACCTCTGGGCTACACTTCTAGACCTATTTTATATTTTATTTGTAAACAGGGTCTCACAAAGTTGCTGATAGCCTAAGTAGCTGAGGCTGGCTTCAAACCTGCGGGATCCTCCTATCTCAGCCTCCCAAATACACAGGGCTTAGCCTAAGAATTTTAGCAAGACCCTGTCTTGAAATTAAGAAAAATAAATTAATACAAAATAAATTAATAAAATAATAAAAATAAAATAGATAAAATAAATTAATAAAAATAAAATAAATTAATAAAGATAAATTAATAAAGAGGATATAGTTTGGTGGTAGAGCATCTTTATCCCTATACCATATACATGTGCATGCGCACACACGCACACGCAGGCACACACACACACAAAGCAACATGATTCCTTTAGTCAAACAAGAACCATTTCTTTCTTTATGGGCCATACATGATCCAAAAGAATAGAACTGTCTCTTGAGACCTTTCACTTTTATTTTGTCCTGAGGCTTGAGAAAGGATGTCTAAGTGAACCATAGTCCCTGGTGGCCTCCATTTTTTAAAAAATATTTGACTTTATAAAGAATATTTTTGCTCCTGAGTTTGCAACTGAAGTGCACTAAAGATGATTCTTTTCAGTTATAGTAAGAGGTATGGTGGGTTTCTGACTCCATCTTCTTCACGGCTCCAAACAAATATTGTTGTGGACAAGTAGCAAGAGAAATATAGATTTTTAAGTATTAAAAAATCCAGTGTTCAGGTGCCACAATAATGGCTAGTAAATATGAGCATTTTCTATGTGCCAGTCTCCATGTAAGTCACTCACATACCATGCCCTTGAGTCCTCACAACATGTGTTAGGCCACTTAGATCCATCCTCACATGCACTATCATTCTCCTCATTTTACAGATAAATATACTGATGAAGGGAAAAGTTAACTAAGGTCCCAGGTGAATTAAGTTGCAGATCCTGGATCAGAACTATCCCAGCTACCAACTGATTGATGACAACATACTTGGATATGACATGTGCTATTTTGAAAGAAATGTATCAAGGGAGAACTGGCCCTGCATCATTTTAACCAAGTTCAACTTTTCTTGTTTGAGTGTAATTTTGTGCTGGGAGATTCACAGTGAGTGAGTTGGATTACATTTTACTCATCTTCGGGTCTCTGATGCCCTTTCTGGAGATGCTAGTCTTGTATCTAGCAGTCTTTAGAGTTGGTGGTCCTGCCAACATTCCTATAAGAAAGGGAGGGATGTTGTGCATAAAACAGAATAATATATATTAGGGCCAAGTAAAACTGCTAATAGGAGTAATCACAGTAATAGATTTTAAAATCATCTTTAACATAGTCATAATTATATAAATCTATTTCAGAAATAAATCTATTTCCAACTGATGTGATGAGAAATTCATAAATTCTGCAGAAATTACATTGTTCATTAAAATATCACTGCCTCTGTAGTGCCATATATATGTAAATTTATGCATACATACATAAATTATACATTTATACATATAGATTTGAATTTATCATAACTATTCAATTTCATCTCCTGGTTAATAATTTAGTTCTTATTAACCTTCAATCTCACCATCAAAATATATTCTCCTGTCAAATACAATAAAACATAAGACCATTCTAAGTTTACACGGAAGCCAGGCGTGATGGCGCATGCTTGTACTCCCAGCATTCTGGAGGCTGAGACTAGAGGATCGCAGCTCATGGACAGCTACTTAGTGAGGCCCTCTGCAACTCAGCAAGACCCTGTTTCAAAAATAAAGGATACCGGGCGTGGTGGCGCATGCTTGTAATCCCCGCGCTTGGGAGGCAGAGACAGGAGGATCGCGCAGGTCCGAAGCCAGCCGTGCGCGCTGGCTTAGGAGACCCTGTTTCCAAATAAAAATGTAAAAATAGGTCTGGGAGTGTAGCCCGGAGGTAGAAGGGCTTCCAGGAACCCCAGTACCACCAAAAAAAAAGGATAAAAAATAGGGCTGGGGGTGTAGCTTGGAGGTAGAATATTCCTGGGTTCCATCCCAAACACCACAAATTAATAATAATAATAATAATAATAATAATAATAATAACAACAACAACAATAATATTACATAGGCTAGATTTTCTAAATAGAATTTCTTTCCCATTTCAGAAATTTGATGTCACCAAGACGTCACCATCTCATTCGACTTCTCAATTTTTCTTCAAGACAAAAATGGAGAAGAAAGCTTTCTAAATGTGTCAGTTCCCAAAACAACTTTAATTAGAATCCCCGGCTCTTGATTAGAGTGCACTCTGCATCTTACTTCAGTTTGACAGTAGGCAAGAGATGTCTCCTTCAATTTTAGGTCAAAGCTAGAATAAAAAGCACTTTGGGAACAAAATCACCTGTGGTTTTTGGTCTTATAGCTGCCTTCTACCCATAAAATGAACCTCCACTAAATATTCGATTAGCACCTCCAACACACTCCTGGCTTTTCTTTCTCGCTGAGGTCATCCAATGGCCCACTTCCAAAGAGCCAAGGGTGGGTCACAGAGGAACGAGACTGCAACCAGGGAAGACAAAGAGAAACCGTCTAAGGCACTGGCGGTGGTCATGTGGAGGGCTCAGAAATACTAATGACAGTCTCATTTAAATTTGTTACTCAAATCTGGAGTTTACCCACCATGCAGTGTATTAGGGGCTCAAATATTATTTTGCTTGAACAGTCCCTGTTGGTTGGTATGTGATAATCCATGAGCTTCAAAAGTTTGAAACTCAAGACTAGGCTCCTGTGGGTTCTCCACTTTCAGCTTAAGGATAGAAGACCATCAGTGTAGACCTGTAGCTGAGCTGTCAAAGGTAACTAATCTAAAAATGGATAGGCCCATGGGCCAAGAAACCTGTGGGCAGAAGGCTGGAATCTTCTCCAAGGATGTGACATAGGAAGAAGTGAGTGAGGTAGATTAAGAAGTCTTGGCGGCTAGAGTTTACTAGAGTTGGAAAACACTACCCACAAAGAGGGAGACAAGCCTCCCACAGCAGCATCGTCTCCACAGCAGTCAACTCTCTCCAGTGCAATAGTGGACATGCTTCTCCCAGTTTCTAGTATTTCAGTAACCAGACCCACCCTTAACACTTTTCAGGGCCTAGCAAGAGGACAAATAGGCATTCATACACTTATCGCTAACCATGTGACAATTATAAATGATTTAACACACTAAAGAAGAATGTGTCTGCCTTTTGTAAAAAAGAAAATGATTTTATGTTGACTAAGACTTAACATACATGTAAAGCTATGTCTTTATATGAATGGGATCTGGGGATTTAGTCATGATGACTAACGATGACTAAATTGTATTATTATTGTGCATTCCTGAGTATCCTTTTTAGAGTCTGGTGATGTTAGAATGAGCACTAAAGATAAAAAAAAAGTATAGAGGGTTTTGTATATTCTATAATAATTCATTTTAGTAAAATTGCTAATTATGTTATGTCAATCATAATATCTAATTAGTATAATATTAACATAATATCTCAAGATGTTATCTCTAGAACACAGTATAATTCATGTTCTAGAGATAAGAATGATCAAAAGAATTAAAAATATCAAAGTACAAAGAAGTGGAATACACTTTCATTGACGAGGTAAGTTAAGTGCAAAAATGAAAGTTATTTTTCATATTTCCAAAAAATTTTTTCTTTATTATTCAGAACTATAAAAAATTAGAGACAGATTATAATAAAAATTTTCAATAATAGATTTTTAAATAAAGGTGGATTTTTAATTTTTAAATATTTAATATTTTTGCACAGTCATTTGTATTCTGTCATTTAACATAAAATTATTATGCTTTATGTGCTTTTATATATGTGTGTTTCATGTGTAATCCCCCAGTATACTATCCATTCATTCCTTGATGATGCTTAATGAACATCTGATGAAAGAATAAATTATTAAATAAACAAAGGCACTTAACTCTGTCAAACTGCCACTATATGCAGCTCTTATCAAGTCTAGTTATATTTACTTATTTGTTGCCAGAGAGTAAAATGCACTTGGTAGGGGGCATCCATCTACAGCCCCATCAAATCAAAGCCAGGCCCTTGAATGTCCAACCAGAATGCACAGAAATGCACAGACACTTATCTTGTTCAGACACTTCATGAGCCATCAACAAACATGCTGTTTCAATATACACACACTTCTCTTCAAATCAAAGATGAACAGGATGGCAGCAGGCCTTGTACATATTCCACTTTGTATAGGCCCCGATTTCTTCCTGGTGTCCCCATGGGTGTGGGAGGCAGCTGATGCCTGTGTCCCACAGTTTCCAGAAAGGTCAACTCGCATCCAGATATCTGCTGGTGAAATTCATTCCTTCTCTTTCAAAAATTTAATGAGAACGGACAGCTTTGTGAAATGGAGGAGCAAGAACAATATTGCTTAAATAAATTGGAATTTGCACTTTGATTACCCTGCAGTTTCTGCCATACTTTACTGGAAGTGTTCCCTGCGGTGTGGCTTTCCTCTAGAGTGACATCATCACATGAAACCATCCTCACTATAATTATTTCCATCCATATTTGCAGAGGACAGAGCAAGAACTCTCAGGAAGGAATTCTTGCTGCATATAGAACAATTTAACACCGTACAGTCACCAGAAAGCCCCATTAAAAGGCAAATGATAGATCTTTATGCATGCCTCTGACCCCAAAGGAGGAATTTCAAATCCACATTAGGAAAAATAAAAGTCTCTCTCAAACAATGGGACCCTGATAACAGCAAATCTCCTATTGCATGGAATAATAAACAACACCTAGGTTCAGCTGCTTTTCCTGGAATGATATGTTTTAAAGGTGCAACACAGAGGGAGCCAGGCATATTTTTGTTCACACTGTCTTTTTGAAACTGAGGTTCTGTCAAGGCTGATATCAAGCGTGAGGATTTTAAAATTTTATTCCTGGCAATCCTAGTTTCCCTTTTGGAGAAGTGAACTGTTCTTTTAAGGCTGCATTTATTATTATTATTATTATTATTATTATTATTATTATTATTATTATTATTTTAATGAAAGTAAAAACATCAATATAAAATATTAATTTTCTTAAAATTAAAAAGCTCATTAAAATAGGACTTTTTAAAAAAAAAGAATTTTAAGAGAAATGAAAAATATGAAACAGAGAAGGACTGGCTTCCCTGACAATCTGATTTACTAAGACCTGCTTTACCCAAGGGAGAGACTGCCACCGCCTCCTGCAGTGTGAGTTAAAGGCCACAGGCAGGCTCTTTGTCTCCTGGAAAATAAAAGCTCCCACCATCTGCTCACGGAGGCTTTGATTTTGCTTTACATTTAGAAAAATATGAATTTAGCTCTGTAGTTAGTGATAAGGTCTCAGTTTATTCATTCATTCATTCATTCATTCATTCATGCATGCATTCATTCACTCAACATCACAACTATGGGAAAGGAAAAAGGGTGGAACATGAGATTAAGTTGTTTACTTGATAGACTAGAAACACGGTATTTTTTCCCCTCAGCACTGTTTTTAAACTTGCTCTGCAAAATCTCCCTTCTGTGTCCTTTAATGTATTTTGATCAGAGGCTACCCTTACAATCCTGGGTTGTTAGAAAGACCAAGTTAACTTAACCCACTTTATACTTGTGGTTTACAGCCTTATAATGTTCCTTTGCTTTCCCTGGTCTAGCATAACTCTCATGGTGACCACACCTTATTGCTCTCTCCCAGTTCTCCTTTCCTTTCGGGGCTCTGGCATCTCTGTGCTGTGGCCCAGGAGAACGGCTGGGATAAAAAGTGCAATGAATCCTCCTATGATATTGCTACTGGTCATCTCTGGGCTGTTGCTAAAGACCTGTATTGCAGGCGAATCTATTTTTGGGGTCTTAGGAGAGAATGATGGGCTCTTCCTAAGGCTCTATGAAAGTTCAGTTCCCAGAGTGGGCCGTGGGCATCAGGCACTCTTCCTCCACACATGCCTTGGCTACTGGCCTTCCACAACACATACTTGGCATCTAAATGTTGGGGAATTCTGATAATGCAGGCTTCACAGATACCCAGGATATATCCAAACACATACCAGCTTTAGTGACAAATATTTTGGCTGCTTGAGATTTGATTTTTACTTTCGTACATATTTCTTGGGTTTACAATTTGACTTTGAAGGACTACATGTTTAATAATATGCACATGTAAAATAGGGTCAATATTTCATATCCCATACAAACAATAGGTCAGTGTCACATTCTCATCTACACCAGTGAGCAAATACTCATCTACCTCTCCTGATTGGGGCCGGAGGCAGAACCTGCCACCACAGCCGGCTCCCCCTGGACGTGTGACACTCCTGGGGCTGAGTCCACATGATGCTTGGTGTGTTTTCATTTTCACATAGCACGAAAGACATTCATCAAGTTGACCCTCTATGATCATGCTGTTAAGAGCTGTTGGAAACACACATTTCCACTTCTCTCACATTTCCTATTTTCTTGATTGAAATTTATAAAAGTAAGTAAGAGCAAGTGGATCCAGTTCTGAGACCTGGGAACCAAGCTCAGATCTTACTTACAGGAGAAGAAAACGCCTCTGTTAAGATGCTTTCTCTGTTCCCTTGTTCCTACGGATGAGCTGGCCAAGTCTGTAAGGAAAGCAATGTGACACTACCCTCACACTGGAGGGTTTTCTTCTCACTAGCATTAAGTGTGTGAGAATCTCATTCAGAGTTCACTATCAGAAACCAGAAATGCTGACTCTCATGAAAAAAAAATGTATTTCTGGGATTTGGGTAATGAGTTAACCCGGTCACTAAATAAATTTCTGTTTGCCATAATAGAAAAACAGTTACATTAATCAAGACGGTTTCACTTAAGGAATTTAGGTAAAGGGCATATTTTATAACATGGAAATCCTGCCTTTATGGCCCTGTTTGAATAGGAAGGTTTTAAATCAGTCACCTACACCTGAAGTTTTCATGAATCCTATGGGTTTTTTTCCTCCCAAATGTTTAGAGAAACTTAACACCTCCTTAATTTTAAATTACAAAATATTGACCAACAAGCAAGTAAGCGATAGATTATAGTCGAATGTTCTTCAAATTTTATTTATATTATTGCACTTCTTTAATTTTCCAAAGGATATTAAAGCTGTATTTGTAATCCATTCTCAGATTTCACAAAATAGGTCTCCTCATAACACAAATGTTGTAAAATGTTGACCTTTCAAAAAATTATGTTAACTTAGGAAGACCCTATTTCAGAATAAAAAATAAATAAAAAGGGCTAGGCGTATAGCTCAGAGGTAGAGAACCCTTGGGTCCCACTCCCAGTATGTGTCTGTATATGTGTTGGTAGAAGATAGATTGATTAATTAATTAGGTAGGTAGGTAGATAGATAGATAGATCTGAGAATATATGTGTTATAAATATGAATATATATATATATATATATGATTATAAGTGTGAATGAACAGCTTTCAGAAACCTAAAAATTTTTAATTCTAATTTATAACTTGAAACCACAAAAATTTATTCTTATTATCTTACAAATGAAAGTTAAAAAATATAAAGCCGGGGCTCTTAAATTAAAAAAAAATCTAAATACTTGTTGTCCTGTCATTTTTTTTTTTGAATAACAACCATGCTTTTACATAGGCATACGTTTCTGATAGAAATTTCTCAATGAATATTTCAGTAAACTGACCTGAAAATTCAGGTTTGGTTGCCGGATAAGGTATGAAGTAGAGCTGGGGCAGAGCAGAATGGCTCCCCAGGAACGTCAGCAAGAACTTGTCTATCCTGGGGCAGAATGATTTTCTAACTGGATGACCCTGATCCTTTTGCTTGCTTCAAATAAATAAGTAAACAAACAAACAAATAAATAAATTTCCCAGAGCTACTTTACCACTTTCATTCTTTTTATCTTCAGCTTCAACTTTTGCTTATTTCCTTTAATCATGAGTGTCCATAAACTGAAGAAACAACAGACATTCCAAGGCTGATAAGAGATTTTTATATTCCAGGAAAAGCCAAAGGCATAATGTACGTTATGGTAGCAAAGGCTAATTAGAAAAATGTATTGATTATGCTTTCTTGCATATTTATATTAAAATGACATTTGATTCCATTGCATCCAGGTTTAAATTCCAGATGAATTATGCTAGTGTATAGAAATGTAGCACAAGAGAGCTGAACAAGTATTATTTTTTAACAGGATAGCTCATAAGCCACATGGATGTTTTCCAAAGGAAAGTATAAAAAACTCATAACAGTTTTAATTATTTTAATTGGTCTACCTTAATCTAACATTATAGAATATATGGCGCACGCTTGCAATCCCAGCATTTGGGAGGCTGAGACAGGAGGATTGCAGTTCGCGGAGAGCCTCGGGCTACTACTTAGTGAAGTCCTTTACAACTCAGTGAGACTCTGTTTCAAAATAAAGAATAAGGCCGGGCGTGGTGGCGCACGCTTGTAATCCCCGGGCTTGGGAGGCGGAGACAGGAGGATCCTGCTGGTTCAGAGCCAGCCTCCCTGGCTTAAGAGACCCTGTTTCCCCATAAAAAAGTTTAAAAAATAGGTCTGGGAGTGTAGCCCATGGGAGTGTATCCCGGGGGAAGAAGGGCTTCCAGGAACCCCAGTACTACCAAAAATAAAAAATAAAAAATAAAAAAAATAATAATAAATTAATTAATTAAAATAAAGAATAAAAAAATAGGGCTAGGGGTGTAGCTCGAAGGTAGAATGCCCCTGGGTTCTATACCCAGTACTGCCCCGCCCAAAAAAATGATAATATAGAACATATAGAGTGAAGTCATTAATTGAATGGTCACAAATTATCTTACTGTTCTCTTCAATATGGGGCATCCATTAATTACTTATGGCACCAGTGGTCTCTCCTGGCACTGCTAAAATGTTATTTTATTTTTTCTGAACTAGCACCCCTGTCTAGTTTTGGAATACCAGTTTCCCAAGAAGAATCCTCAGAAGTGTTAATATCTTTTTTAAAGATAATAAAAATCATTCCTAACACGAGACCTTGAGTCAAGGAAACACCCTTACAGGTCTGAGCATGGCTTCCTTGATAGTATAGCCTACACGAAGAAGCAGCCGCAGACATTTGCTGTCTGCAAAGGTTTTCTTGTGTGTGCAAGATTAGGCAATTCTCTATCCATTAATTTCTCCAGCAAAATCAAGTTGCTGACTTAGAAATACCATAAGCAATATCCTTTTCATTTAATCATTTATTTATTACTTCATTAGGCATTTATTCTGTGCCTACTATAGCTTAGCACATATATTAAGTGTTAGGCATTTATTTCAATCTGTAGCTATCCCTATGTAGCTAAAATCTGAGGCAGTTACCAACGGAGAGGAGGACTAGAAGATTCATCTAATATTTGATGCATTTTATCAGGCTTTGGGAGCACGGCAGGGAGCCAGGGTCTTTGGTGACTGACTGCATGTGTAATGAGGAGGGCAGCAAGGTTAAAAAGACAGCCGCAGAGCTACAATGAATTCAGCAAACTACATCTCACTAACACATTTGGTTTAAAAAAAAATTATGAATTCTGAGCCACCTTGAATCTACCAGGCTCCTTCTAATTACTAACACTGACAAGCCTGCCCTCTCAGCTACAGCTGGATGCCCCAGGCATCTTTATAGCAAAACCAACAAATGATTGGAATACTATGATTTTAACTCAGAACCAAAGCACAGTTGGAGATTTTTTATAAGGCTACTTGAAAGTTTTATGTCTAGGGTTTGTGAGATCATAGAAGATGCAGAAGGACAACACAAGGTCAAATCTACATCTCATACACAAAGAATAAACTGGTTCCCTAATCTGTGTGCTGGGGTGCCCGATCCAGAGAATGTGAGTCGAATAGTGGGATCCTTTGCACAAAGACACCCCCTTCCTCAGTGACCTCCAGCACCCTGCTATGAATAATGACCATTATTAGAGGAAGGTAGTGTCAGGGCAGGAAAAAAATAAAAAAATTAAACACTCTGAATCCTTGTGAACCAGAGGGAGAAAGTGCAGAGAGAGGAGCCCTATATGATACATGCTACACTAATTATTTTTTCTATAATTCTTGGGGGGATCTATTTATTTTAATGGTTAATATAGCCTTCTGAGTATAGCTGAGCCTGTCTCTTGTCATCAATCATCTGTGACAGGGTTCTTTCATTTTCTTTAAAATTGATAAATAGGTGATATCTATCCTGATCCCACAGAATCAGAAATAAAGACTTGCCAACATGAAGCCTCTTTGACTCTGGGTAATCACACACACACACACACACACACACACACACACACACACACACAGTGTGCTATGACACTGGTGTGAAGGCTTGGGGGGTTACTGCATCTCATGATTTCAACCTGTTCATGACCCTTTATATTTAGCCTTAAGTGATTCTTGCATAACAAGTGCATGGGAGTGACCATAATCAAAGGGCCATAGATTCATTCTCTTGCATGGTGTAATTTTTTGTTTCTGGAAGCTGCTGTAGATGAAATTTTTCTGAGGAGGTGGGAGTGAGACAAGAGAAAGTAGAATGCATTTGGGTTTTGTTGTGGTGTTTTTATATTCCTGACTGAGCACTTGGAATATAAAATCTCATTTTCATCATTCTCCATTTTATTTTTATTTCTGATCAGGAATATTTCAGAACACCTGCCCTGACTTATACCTGTGTGGCACTCAAGAATTTATATCACCATGACTGAAATATAGTTGGGATGTTCATTTCTCTTGATAGTCATCATACAAGTAGGAGGTAGATACTCAGCTAACTCACTAATTGATGGGCCTGAACAACTCAGACATATGTTCATTCCTTTTTCTGCCTCTCCCAGGGACTTTGAGGGTTGTTGTTTTTTTTCAGGTCTTTGACATTCAGGCCTAATAGAAATGCTTGCTAACAGGTAAGTACTTGTTACAAATGTCAACCAAGCTGAAACATAAAAGTATGGTTCTTCTCCATATTATGAAAGGAAACTTTCTAGCTTATTCTAAATTCACCTCTTTGTACAGTCCAAGCCAGGTGAATGACATTTATCTAAAATACTGGCATTTCAGGTTATATTTTATAAAGACCCAAGACTTCACAAGGCCTCTCCTTGGAAGGCTGGATAGAATATGGGACCCTTGGAACACATTTGATTTGTATCTATTATACCAACTCCAAACTCTGCTTCTGCCATGAAATTACAATTTGGATTCTGGCCCAGAGAAAAAAGAAATGTAAAAAGGCTTTTGAAGCCTAAGATGATTTTTTAAAAACGATAAGAAATTTCATCTAAACAAAACCCTAACGTAATCCAAGTAAAAAATTGACCTTGATAGAAATTAGAAAATAGAAATCTGGATACAAAATATTCCCTGCTTACATACACCTACTTCCTCCTCTCCAGTGATCCTGTGGGATTCATTCAATTGGTGCCAGCTACTAAAGACCTGCTGATGGGGAGTCGGACAAATATACCACCCTGCAAACTTCAGCTGTAGCCATGGACTAAGAACCAACGGGCCTCATGAATACTCCCTCAGGATGCTCCAGCAGCCACCCCTCTAGTGACCCAGGCCTCGAAGCTGCATGCACTCTCATAATGTGGCATTGTGTGACATCTCCATCCCTTACTGCATTGTCCAGTCAGTCAAGACAGTGATGACCCCTTGCCAAGGGCTCGGGTGCTACAGAAGACATAGAAAAGTGAACTTCAGCGGCCCAAGTGGCTGTGAAATAGTAAACACGTATTAAATAATAAATATGGGAGGGAGGAGCACATGCGGGTTGTTAAACAAAGGAGAAAAAAAAACCCTCTTGATCGGCACCATGGTTCAAAAGATGCCATGTGAAGTCGAGTGTGGTGGCACACACTTGTAATCCCAGCATTCAGGAGGCAGAGGCAGGAGGATCATGGTTCGCGGACAGCATCAGCTACTTAGTGAGGCCTTTTGCAACTCAGTGAGACCCTGATTTTTAATAAAGAATAAAAAATAGGGCTGGGGGTATAGCGCAGAGTTAGAATATCCCTGGGTTCCATCCCCAATATAATACTGCAAAAACAACAACAACAACAACAACAACAAAAAAAAAAAAAACGATGCCACATGGGTGTTTATGACAAATCGGAAAAGAAATGCGACCAAACAATTTCACTTCAAAATGTCATTAGAATGTGTGTGTGCACATGTGTGTGTGTTCTTTCTGCTGTGAGCTGTGCCACTACTGATATTATACAGAATGACATATGTGACTTTGTCCGCTGTTCATGTTTTCATAATTGCATTGGTTCAAGGCCCTCCTTATAAGGGTAACACTGTTCAGTTATATTCTGGTGCCATGGCTTGGAGGGGAGGTAATGAAGTAGGAACACCAGGGACCACACAAACCTAGTCATAATACTCCTTAAGGAAAAAATCTCCATTCATGCCATATTCCACTAGAAGATAGATGATGGGATTCCTGGAATTTCTGCATTAGATGCAAAAGAAAATATAGTCCATAAGAGCAGGTATCCATGACTTTGGCAAGGTACTGAATAATTCTGTCTTTTAATATTCTCATCTATTTGTGGAAAGAGAAATAATTATATCTCAGGCTCTTGCTAGGTTTATTTTATTTATTATTATTATTATTATTATTATTATTATTATTATTATTATTATTAATTTGGTGGTACTGGGGTTCTTGGAAGCCCTTCTACCTCCGGGCTACACTCCCAGATCTATTTTATTTTTGGAAACAGGGTCTCTTAAGCCAGTGCGGCTGGCTTCGAACCTGCGCGATCCTCCTGTCTCCGCCTCCCAAGTGCGGGGATTACAAGCGTGAGCCACCATGCCCGGCTCTTGCTAGGTTTAAATGAGACAAAGATTATCGCTTATATCTAGCATATGGTAAATGCCTAAAACCATAACACATACAAATATCTAACACCATACTAATAACAAATATAGTGATGAAAATCAAAAGTGCTGTACAGCTGGTCATTCCAGCATTTGGGAGGCTGAGACAGGAGGATCATGGTTCACGGACAGCCTCAGCTTCTTAGTGAGGCCCTTTGCAACTCAATGAGAACCTGTTTCAAAATAAAGAATAAAAACAGGGCTAGGTTTGTAGCTCAGAGGTAGAATGCACATGGGTTCCATCCCTCCCCAGTACCACAAAAAATAAAAATAAATAAAATGGGAAAAAACCCTTGTGATGTCAGGCATGGTGGCACATGCTTATAATCCAAGTACTTGGGAGGCAGAGACAGGAGGATCACACAGGTTCAAAGCCAGCCTCAGCTACTTAGTGAGGCTCTCAGCAACTTAGTGAGACCCTGTTTCCATATAAAATAGGTCTGGGAGTATACCCGGAAGTAGAAAGCCCCTGGGTTCCACCCCGTACCACTAAGAAAAAACAAAACAAAACAAAAACAAACACACAAAAAAAACCCCACATGCGGCTCTCTTAACTCTGCTTACCTTGCTCAGTCCTTTCCAATGGCACCTGTAACTTTCTAAGATGATATATATATATATATATATATATATATATATATATATAGTGATTTGCCTTTATTTTTAGCTACTAAAATGGAAACACTGCAAATTTAGGGATTTTGTTTCTATTGCTTACCAATGTCCCACAGGGCCATGAAAGAGTATCTGACTTGTGGTAGGCTCAGAAATAAATGGGTGCTGCTGCAGTTGCACACACACAGGGTGCTCATTGGCATGGTATCCCCAGGGTACTTTTTTATGCATTAAAAAGACCAAGAATCACTGCTATAGGCAAATGTGCTATGATTTTACATACTATAAAAATATTTTTTATTAAAAGGGGTTGAATTCGAAATGTATCATAAACTTTCTAAGAGCTTCTTAACAAAGTTTTATTTTATTAGTTATTAACTAGTTTATTTGTTTATTTATTGTGGTACTGGGGATTGAACCCAGGGGCACCCTTCCTCTGAGCTATAGTCCCAATCCTAATTTATTAATTTTTTAATTTTTTGTTTGTGGTACTGGGGATGGAACCCAGGGGCATTCTACCTCCGAGCTACACCCCCAGCCCTATTTTTTATTCTTTATTTTGAAACAGGGTCTCACTGAGTTGCAAAGGGCCTCACTAAATAGCTAAGGCTGTTTCCACACCGCGATCCTAGTATCCCAGTCTCCCAAATGCTGGGATTACAAGCATGCACCACCACGCCCAGCTTATTTTTTTTTTTAAACAGTTGCTGAGGTTTGATTTGAACTTATGATCCTCTTGTCTCAGCCTCCCAAGTACTGGGATTACAAACCCGCGCTACCACCATGCCTGGCTACAAAATTTGATTTTAACAAAACCAAAATACACTCCTCCCGGTCATTTCCTGTCACGGTCTCGGATCACAGCATGACATGATCTGACTAGCTGTCTATTTGTGTTTCTCCACTGAGCATAAGCTTCATAGACAGCTTGCCCTCCTCCCAGCACCATCTTCCTGCTCAGGAGCAAACCTGGTGCCAGCCCCGGTGTGGTGCAGCCCCCCTCTGCCTCGTAGCCAGAACACATTCTCCTTTGGTCCACACCCACAGCGAGCCAGAAAATGGGAAAGCAAACGTTGTTATTAGGTTGCCCATGAATAGACTTTAATTTTGAAAATAAGAAATGAGACTCTTGAACAAAGGAAGTGTCTTTCTTCTTTCCTCTTTCTGTGTTTGTTGTAGGAGATCTTTTGAGGTAGGCTCATCAAAGTGTGCAGTGACTAAAATCAGGGCCTTTTCTCAACATCTAAGCATGAAAACAAGGCCAAAAGGGGGAAGGGGGAAATGGCTGAAGAAGCAGAGGCTGGGCCAGGGGGGAGGGGGAGGGCGGAGAGAAACTGCACCCAGAGAGGAGCTGATGATTGACAACCCGGGAGCACCAGCAGCGGCAGTGAATGGGAAGCAGGTCTCCTTGACAAGCAAGCAGAGCGAGAAAGGGAGCTGAGCCGAACACATTTTTTAATGAAGTGTTAAGTAGCTCACCAAGAGAGGTGGGTAATGACTGTGAGGAAGAGTGGGCCAAGGTGTGAAAAAGAAAAAGAAGGGGAAAAGAGAAAGCGAAATTAAGTGACACTTGGTAAATCACAGGAGGAAGGAAACCCAAGAGAGAGAGAGAGCATCTGGAAGAATGGCGGGTCCCCTGTAACACTCCAGTGCCTCTTGGTAATGGAGTCAGGCAGCTCATTAAAATTATGTGTGAAAAGATAGGTGCTTTGGAAAAAAAAAAGGCGAGGGAGCCAGGAAATAAGTAGAGCAATACAATTACTATTTCTACACTTGGGAAAAAAATCAGAAATACAAAGTATTTGAGGAGATGCACTTAAGAAATGCCCATTGGAAAAGAGTGAGTGGATCCTGGGGAAATAAGGAGAGTCATAAAACTGGCCACAGGAGGGATGAGTCATGCCAAAAAAGAGGAATATTTAAAATTGGATATGTCTGTATAAAACAACTCAGCTACCAGTGAGGGAATTTGCAAAAAGCTATTGAAGAGCCATATGAGAAAATGGAAGAATGAGATTCTGTTTCTCTCTGAGTATAGGCAGACTAAATATAGAATTATCATATATAACACAGCAAGTAAGCTGCTTGCATCTCATAAAGGCCTCCAGTGTTTTCCTAAATAAAGGTGACATGTTGGGCTCTAATTATTTGCAGTGGTGTGGTTTCTCTGGTTTACATTGAAGGGAGGCAAATTAACGTAGTTAAAATGTCTGTTTTTGTGCTGGGTACTGTGCTTGACATTTTAACATATATGAGCTCATTTGCTTCTCGCCAACAAACCTGTCACATGGAAGTCATTATCACGACTTCTAGTTTGGAGAATCTGAGATCACACAGCTCTCAATATTGGAGCCAAGAGTAAAATCTAAGTTTTGGTGTCTCCAAAGACAAATACCACCAAGCTGCTTCCTCCATTAAGGAAGTCAATAATGAAATATCGGATTAGCAAAAAGAAAAAAAAAATAAAACGTGTAGGAGATGAATGCCGCGTCTGATGTATCTCTTCCCACTCAGATTCAGATGGTGAGCTTTCATCTTCTGATTTATCCTCCTTGAGTTCCAGTCCTGTTAAAGCCTATTTTTTATGAGACTAACACATATATAATAATAGAATAATTTTTTAAAAAATAAACTGCACACATTCATTAAAAGCCCCCCCCCCTCTTACTGTGTTTTACTAGTGATGATGAAATTTCCCAGACTTCCCTCTGAAGGGTGAGGTGGGAATGGAGGAGGACCAGGGTCCGGCATGTGCTCATTGATTCCCCTATTAACAACCATTTGTTGAGTGCTTACTCTGAACAAGGCACTTTGCTAGGTGTTTAGAATAAGCCAACTGACCACAGTGCCTGCCTATATGGAACCTATGACCTATCCATTGATAAGAGCCAGTAAAGGCATCATTATAGGTTAGTGGAGCAGACACTGTTTAGAGGAAACCAGGCCAGGCATGCCAGTGCATGCCTGTAATCCCAGTACTTGGGATGCTGAGACAGGAGAATCACAGATTCAAGGACAGCCTTAGCAATGTAATGAGACCCTCAGTGAATTAGCAAGACCCTGTTTCAAGACAACAAAAAAAAATTTAAAAAGGGCTGGGGATGTAGTTCTGAAGTTAAATAAATGCCCCCTAGGTTTAATCTCCAGTAACATACACTCATGCATGCACAGAGGAACCAGGGTCTCAGAGAAACACAACTGTAGTGCCAGGTAATTCTGAGGAGTAATTCAGGGAAAATTTTATCAGAAGGAAGAGGACAGAAGTAGGCAGAAGAAAAGGCTCTCTGCAAAATGATAAAAATGGAAAAAGGCACCCACCAGATGACCCATCATCCTTGTCCACTTACCAAACACCAGGAAAGCAAATTAGATGAAATTTGTTTCTTATCAATCTCCATGCCAAAGTCTTGGCCATTCTATGAGGAGGGTTTCCTGGGTCAACATGTGGCCCAGGCTGCCTGTAGCCATCCACAGACTCTGGCCTTGATCTTTTCTAGGTACCTCCTGACACTCTCCAGACCCTTTCCGTGCCCTTGGAATTTACATAGAAAATCAGACAACACAGAGAAAGTTGCCTGCTGTCTGAATTGCTCCAGGAAACTGCTTAGGATGCCTCCATATCAGAGACCTCCCTACGAGAGAAACTCGTCAGTTTTTTTCTACTAGCAGTGGAAGAGATAACTATTTATATCCAAGACAGATAACTGGCTTGTAAGATCAGAATAAACCATTTCGTGTGTGCTGAATAGATCCCATTTAAGTACATTAAATTCTGAGAGGTTTCTATACATGTCATGTGTCTACACAACACGAAGCTAGGGGGATAAAAGGTGTAAATTATCTTTGGCATATGTGTCTTTCTCATTGTAAATGTTTGAATGAATGGTGAATACATGGTTCCTTCTACGAAAGGGAACACACAGAATGTCACTTTGTCTACCTGGGGTCTCATGGATTGTAAAAAAAAAAAAAAAAAAAAAAAAAAGTGAAGCCTGTGTGGTGTGACTGAGGCAAGGGCTGAAATACCAAGAAACCCTGGATAAAATAAAATGCTTAGCCTTGGCATCCAGAGTGAGATCTCCCTGCGTCAATGAGAGCTGCTAGCTTCCTTGAGTCACCTAGTAGACAGCGACTTACATGGACACAGACTCACCCCATCCAGCACTTATCATCCATCTCCAGCCCAGTAACCCTGCCTCTCTGCTTTCAGAATCAGAATGTGCTCAGCATAACACTGTGACTTTTACTCCAGCACCAGGACTACAAGGTGCACTGAACAGTATTCGAGTATTGAGAAATAAGTACTGTGTAATAATTGTACATGCTTTGTGAGTGGGGATAAAGTATTAATGAAACATGTTTTCTTTCACTAGTCTAAAAAACACTGTCATGTTTTCCCCGACTCCAGGAGGCTAGTTTGGAAGAATGAACAGCATACAAAAAATTAGAATGTGATTCCTGTGAACACCAAGCAGGACAGAAACACACAGGGTGGCTCTTACCTTGGCCAGGCTCAGGAGAGGGGCAGTTTTTCTTTCATATTTCTCTCCCCTTCTCTCTCTCTTTTATTTTTTCTTTTCTTTTTTTCTTCTTTCCATCTTCCCCTTTTCCTTCCTTTCTTCCTTCTTTCCATCCTACCTTCTTTCCTTCTCTTTCTTGGGATTGAACCCAGGGTGATTCTACCTCTGATTCAATCCTATTATTTTTTTTTTTGAAACAGGGTTTCATTAGGTTGCTCTCCAACCTTAAATCCTCCTATCTCATCCTCCCAAGTAATGGGATTATAGGAGTGTGCCACCATGCCTGGCCAGTTCTTTCTAAATTCAGAGATCACCATGTGTCAGCAGTACCTGTAGCAGAAGCTTCCCTTCAACAAGAGTGTTGATAATGAAGTAAAAAGAAAATGCCCTGTGTACCTTGACTATCAACTGTATTTTCAGGAAGCAAAATGGAAGCAGGAGCCACAAAGAGGGGTCTATACTTTGAAGGGAATTGGCAGAGCGAGTGAAATTTAGATCCTGGCTGAGCAAAAGCAATAGAATTCACAACCACTCGGTGGCAACTCTGTCCTTTGCCAAAGAGACGTTTGTGTGAAATATCAAATAGTTAAGATTTCAAAGCATCACAGGAGAGAGTATGGTAACATGTCTGACAACGTGATGAGCGTGTGTTTATGTGGGACATTTGAACAAGATCCCCAGTACCTTCGTGAACATGTGTGACTAGTGAAGGCATAGCTTTGCCAAGGTCCGGTGGCACACTTTGTTCAGTCAGTAAGAAAACTAATTATAGATCAGGGATTCCATCACTGAGACACATGCATTCAGAGGAAAACAGAAACCAGCACTGGAGTTACTGGGAATCGTAACCAGCTTTATTCAGTCCACGCAAAAGTATCTCTTGGCCACCAAAGCATATGAATGGGGCCTAATGCCCAGATAAAGGGTTGCAAACAAAGATTTCCCCCTATGCTTTCCATTCTCTCTTAGGATTTTGTTTTTAGAAACTCAGCATATCCTTTTGAGATGCACTATTAGGTGGCTTGCCATTTGCACTACAACATTATAATCATCAAGAAGGCAAATGCATGTGCCCCTGCTAACTATATCACTTTGTCCATCCCTAACACACATTTGAAACATACAAGAAGGAAAGAAACAATAGAGAGGGAATCAAATACTAGCAATTTCATTTTCTATCTTTTAGGTTATTGGATCATTTCAGAAGATGGGCCTCCATAAAATCTTTATCAAAACCATGTGCCTGCCTGTGGCAAATATCCCATCCACATTCAGCCTTTCCGTGATAACATATGTCTTGAAAAATAGTGAATGTGCAATTGTCTCTCATCATTTTTACCGACTCATTTAAAGACAGAACAGTCGTCACACACACCCAAATGATTTTTTTACGTACCCACAAGCAAGGTTTGTTAATATATTCTTTACCTTACAAATTTCTAAATGTTCACTTCAAAATAGGAGAGAGTAAATACTCCCATTTTATTCAATAGGAAGTTTTATTTAATGGGATGCAATAAGATGTAATAGGACAAAGCGCCCATCATTTAGAAGGAGCCAGAACTGTCTCTAAATCTTAACTCTGTCATTTACCAGTCATATGACTTTGGGGAAATCACTTCACACCTCTTGACCTCAACTCCCTCGGCTCTAAAATAGATAATCATAGCTACCTAAGTGGGTAGTTGTATTAATGAAGACATTAGGTATAAAAAATAGTATGCCACCCGGCTTGCTTGAGAGACTCAATATTAGCTATTGTCATCATTACTCATTATTAATACAAAATAGCTATTTTATTAACTTCTGAATGTATAGTGCCTTTTGAATGTGCAATTCAGGACAAAAACCTTAAGCTCTGGGCCAATAAAAATCTGTGTTTTCTGAGTGTTCTGCAGAACACAGGAAGAGCCACTTAACCTCTTTGGACCAGAGCTGCTTTCAATGGAAAATTGTGGCACTGACACCTACCTTGTCAGATTATTATTAAAACTGAATGAAGTCATTCTTCGGGGCACATATTATACAATGAATGGTAACTTCTAGTATGAATGGTATTGCAAGAGCAGTATTGGGGGGAGGGGTCATCTGACTTAGATATTTTGGAATAAACAGCGCTTTTAAACAGGGATGGAAAAAATAGTGCTATCTTCCTACTGGTCAGTGGTGACTTAGCATGTTCTAAGAGGAAGACTCTATCTAGTATTTACTGAAGTCTCTATATGCATACAGTGTCAATGAACATAGTATTTAGGGCTTGGAGGCAGGACCATAATTAAATATACTTAAATATCCCCAGATATGTGCCCAAAGCCACTGCAAAGACACACAACTATTCTATAAATATTACATATTTTTAAAGCCAGAAATATAAAGCAACTATCAGAAAGTCAGCTAATGTGCCCCCTTATCACAATCCAAACATTTTTAGTAACCTTGTTTCCAATAATTCCAAACAGTGGTGATGGATGATATAGATGGAGATTCGGTGACATTAAGATAACAAAGGTGTCTCAAGGCAGATTCTCAAGCATCCCTGTGTGCAACTGTTTTAACATAGATGTCTCGAAAACAAAAGGTACACCGCACTGAAGAACCAGTTCTTCAGGGCACATATTAGGTGTACAATCAATAGTCGCTTCTATTCATTTTGTACACGTGATATACATATACTAAATTACCAATGCAAATCTCAATGTGATATGCAGGGAGTGGGAGGGAGCCTGGTAGGAGTTGGGGGGAGGGTCACTGAGTACCATCTGCATGTATGTTTCTATCACTTGGAATTTCATCATGCTGAGTACAATGCACTGAAAAAAATAACAAAACCAGTTCTTTAGAAACCAAAGAAATAGGCCTGAGAAAATTTGTTTTAAAGTAATCAACAGATTTTATTTCCTAGAACCAAAATGAATGTGCGGTTCTCAGATCTCAACTTGTAATGCTATGGTCAACAAGGTTTTTGTTAAGAGCCTGCAGGAGGGGGGTGGGGTGCAAGGGACAGAGGTGAGAAAAGGCATGGGAAAGCCACTGGGAAGAGCTTGGGACGGACACTTCTGTCTTCTCAGCAGGTTACACATCAGATCTGGTGACAGGGCCAAAGGGACCCATTGGGAAAAGTCACCAAACCCCAAACAGAAAGGGGACCTCAAGTTATTCAGAGAAATGGGGAGGGGGGTCATGGCAAGAGATCTCGGCACAAATCAGAGGCACACCCAGTGGGTGGCTCTTAATAGCTTAAAAAATTCTTCTTTGAAAAAATATTTTTCCTAAAAAGAGAAAGGTGCCTTTTCTTTGATGCCTTGGGTGATATGCCTGGCTATCGGGTGACCTCCAGGCTGTGGGTAGATAGAGATAGCTGTGACCCCCCCATCGGTGGCCCTAGAACGGGGACAGATCTTTGCCACTGTTCCCATCCAAAAAGCTCTGCAGTCAAGCCTTCATATCTCACCAACTACTCAGGAACCCCATGTTTTTATAAAATGACAAAAAGAACAACTCCTCAGAACTCCCCGGTCATCAAAAGGACTCATGGAAGGGAGACCCTGCTGTAATTCCCGTCTCACTTGTCCTGACTCTATGAAGCTGGCATGACAGACAAGGCCTTGACAGGGGCTCAGTTGGATATCACCCTCATGACCCCCACCCCACCAGGTCCCTGGAGGATGCTTCCCCAGTTCTTTATCCCCACCCTGTCCAGTCCTACCCCTGAGGCCAAGGCAGAGGTCCGGAATGCCTCGGGGAGGAACAGAGGGGTAGACCCAGTCTCTTCGGCCTCAGACAAAGCTTGTAAAACAGTTCCAGGCAGGAGGGGGTGGTGGCCTCATCTCAACTGGAGAGATAGGATCAGGGCAGCGAGGTTCTGTGGCTGGCTGCTTCCTGGGGCTGGAAGTGGGGAGGAGAGGGGCTGGAGGAGGTCCAGTGTGCAGGCCTTGGCAGGTGGGTGGCCACACCTTGTCTGGGGAGTGGAGATAGGTCCTGGCTGTGTGCTCTCAGGGGCCGGCTTGGGGAGGACAGGGTGGAGGGGCGGCTGGGAGGAGAGGAGCCCGGGTTGCAGACCTCCAGAGGTGTCTAAACAGGGTGCTGCAGCGGGCAGGTTGGGCTCTCTGAAACCATGACTACTGGCTGTCATCTTTGCACTCTCCGCACGGGGCCTGGGCCTGCTCATTGGCCTCTGGCTCTGGCTCCTCTTGGGGCTCCTGCGAGGCCTGGGCCTGGCCAGGCTTTTTAGCGGCATCGGCATCTTCCTCCTCCTCCTCCTCCTCTGCTTTGCCGTCGATGGAGTTCAACCTCTGGAACTCGCTGGCTTCCTCCTGGGCCTCGCCCTCGCCGTTGGGCTCGTCCTGCCGGGGCCGTTTCGGGGCGTCCTCGGGCGGAACCCCCGCGCGCCTCTTGAGTGGCCCCTGCTCTGGCTCTGGCTCTGGCTCTGCTTGGGCTGGCTGCTCCTCGGTGGCTTCAGGCTCTGGGCCGTGTTCCTCCTCTTCCTCCTCCTCCTCGGGCAGAGGCGTGGCCTGGATCATGGGGTCATTCTCGATTTCCCACAGACCCTCGCTGAAACCCTTTCTTTTGTTGGGCTTGCCGAACTTCTCCTTGGACTCCAGGTACGGGAAGAGGTGTTTGGGGCCCAAGAAAGCCGTCTCATGGGTTCCGAAGAAGAACACCTGGTAGCGGTTGGGTTCGGCTATCTGCTCTATCCGGGCGGGCCAGTGGGCATAGCCCTTCAGCTTGGCAAACACCAGGTCCCCGGCCTTGAACTTGCACCAGCCTTGGCCCGACATGGCTGCACTGGGGACTGGGGACGGGCGAAGCAGAGCGGGGCCACCGACCCAACGCGAAGCCGAGCAGGGCCACCGAGCCGACGCGGGTACTGCGCAGGCGGCCGCTGGGCACGCGCCCAGCCTCGAGGATGCAACGCCCGAGCTCGGCGTTCCACAGCCAGGGCGCATGAGTGGAGCCCCCTGCGGTTGGGCCCCGCCAGAGCCCAGCAATAATAAAGCTCCAGACAACCGGCTCTGTGCCCGTCCATCCCTGGCCGTGACCCTGCCCGTTCACTGCGCGCCAGACTGACCTGCAAAGCAAGAGTTGGTTCACTCTTAAGAAGAAAATGGTGATGCTGTTTGCATATTTCCCTACATTTGCATCAGCGTAAGACGCTTGCATTCTCCCGCTGGCCCCAGATCTGCCTGCTACAGAAACTCCACTCCATCCCTGTGTCAGGGACCTGGAAGAATCGCTTAGGTCAGGGGGCTCAACTCTTCTGAGAGTTCCTTGGGGACCAGCACCGGTGCAGAAGTAGGGCCAAGGGATAGAGTCAGCGGTCTGGGTAAGATGTGGACAGGGACAGGGAGGCATCACTTGGTCATAAAAATTGTAAAACATTATCGTGTTTTCAGGGTCACAAAATGTATAATAGCAACAGTCCGACCACGGGAAAGCAGAGGTATGAGAATGCCCCCCTTTAACCGGAAGGCTACTGTCTTTTGACACACATAGGTGTATGCTTACAAAACGGGGTTATGGCAAATATTCCGTCTTCCTACCAGAGAAGAAAATTGGGCTCATAATATCTACCAGTTAGGAAGAGGTCGGTGGCTTTCACAATTGCTGCCAGTAACAAGAGCCACAGGCTAAAACAGTGTAATCCCAGTTGATAGACTATTTTAGGAAGAGAATTTTCTTCGGATATGTTTCTTCTAAACTGATAGGAATGACCTTCAGTGCCACTGCAGCTGTTGCACAACTTACCACGTCCAGAGTTCTCCTTACTAGCTGTGAGCATATACTATGTCATCTAGCCAAATTTATCATAATGGTATACTCTGCTTTCAGTATTTATCATGTATTTAACTGGACAGATGTACTTTCCTAGTGTAATCAGTGGAGGACTAGAACCATTAACCCATTTCGGTACAACTCAAAAAATTGTTTCTGATTTGCTAGTTTGGACAAACCATTTTACCTCTGGATGGTGAAGATACGACCTGAGCAAAGTTAAATACCTCCTTCTAACGGGAAACAGAAACCATAGCCTTTGATAATTCTGAACAAGTTCCTTTAGCTTTTCCAGTAAACCAACCATTTTCTTAGAATTCCTTCCCGCCACACAAATATCCATAGCTTTAGTAAATAAGCCGCATCGACAATGAATCGGTGATCTGTTCACAAATCCACATTCTGTACAAAATTGAATTGGACTCATTTTCTCCTCTGAGTTTCTTAAGGGAAATTCTAGAAAACCTACAGGTGTTTAGTGGACAGTGGAGAAGAGAGAAAATAATGGGTAGCCAAGAAGCCCACAGGAGACAGGCCTTGGGAATCTCTGTGAGCAAAAAGAGCTTGCTAAATGTGGCTTTCTCTTTTTCTCAGCTCCTGAATGCGCGCACCAATATACAGAGCCTGTCTGCAGGTGGCTCAAGGAGGAGAAGTCTGGCTAGACATGATGTCCAGAAAGGGCATTTAACTGTGCCATCCACTCATTCTGAAGGAAGATCCAAGCCCCAAATCCAACTTTTCAAGGTGAGTATGATCACAGTACGATCGCCCCAATAAGCCAAACATCATTAGGCAGGTGGTTAAACCCTAGAAGGAAAGCAGTTACGAGGGTGCTGATGGATCAGAGGATCCACAGGCTAGAGCAGATAAACCCACCTCTCTAAAACTGAAGTAAAAAGAATAGGAGAAAGAAGCAAGAAAGACTAAAAAGAAAAAAAAAAGGGTCTAGATCCATGGAGGCCAGTAGAGATTCTATAAGTAAAGGAGTCTACTAGGCAAAGGAGTGTCATTCCCAAGTAGATCTGTCACCTCCACCTGGCCCACCAAGAGGCCTTGCACTGCTAGAAGGCTGGCACAGAAGATGTTTGCCTTTGAGCCATTTGATATGTCACTTAGGAGATAAAGCACCAGGAAGTTCACTGCAGAGCAATACACACTAATCTTCAAATGCTAAGTACTGAGTATCTTATAATCATCAAAGGAATTCCAGGAGAAACCAATGGGCCTATGGCTGTTAGGGCAGGCTTATGGAAGCAGTTTTAGAAGATAGAATTCCAGCGTGCTTCTCTTGTGTGCTCGCCTTCCAAGGCTGAGAGTGAGTATCTTTCTGAGCCTCTGCTGCATGATGTTAAAGATGCTTCAAGAAATAGTTGGATGCCTTTCGAGACCGTTAAAAAAAATAATGGGGTGATAGGCAAGAAAGTCTAATAAGAGACACTGGGTATGATGCTCTACAATATACTAATAAAGGTGAAGTGGAATTTTATCACAGATAGGATTAGTTTATTACTGTCATTGGGATAAATGAGGGAAAAGATATACCAAAAGGAGTTACACAATCATGATAACGGCACTGAAAAAATGCGGAAATGATCCCACCCAGAAAACTACAGGTTACATAGAGAATAGCATGTCCGGCACAACTTCTTCTGTAGGATTACAGACACAAAACTACTTGCTTGGAGATATGATTTTAAAAAGTAAAATTAAATTCCTCAGCTCATGGTCACGGATATCAGAAGGGGAAAAAGAAGAGGGAGGTTGAGCATAGGTAGGCTGTGCTTCAAGCATAAGGAAGATCACTTGCACAGGTACCCCCTTCCTTTTGTACGTGCATTCTCCTGGTGCATTTAAGGAGAGATGCTGGCTTCTATTACCTTTGACGCCAATGTGGTTTTGAGGTTATTGTCAAATAACTTCTGTTTTCTTACTCAATGCAATGCACGTAGGGAAGCAGTTGTTTTGGTGTGGCTCTAAAGTGTTACCCAAATAGCTCCCAAAGCAGCAAGGTTCAGAGGTGGGCTTTCTGGGCTGTGATGGGATCATGAGGACTTTGACCTCATTTAATCCACTTGATGGATTCATCTTTTAATAACTGGTTGGACTACTGGGAGATGGAAGCTAGTTGGAGGGCATAGGTCACTAGAGACATCACCTGGGAGGGTTCACATTCTCCCTGACCACTCTTTCCTCTCTTTTTCTCCCTTTCTCCCCCTCTCTCCCTCTCCCTCTTCTCTCTTCTCTCTTTCCCAGCTACTATGAATTGAGCATATTTTCTCTACCACATCCATTCACCATGATGGGTCTCATCTCAGGCCCAAAGAAATGCAGCAGACTGACCTTGGACCGAAACCATCAGCCAAAACAAACCTTTCCCCTTCTAAGTTGTTGTTGTCAGGTATTTTGATCACAGTGATGAAAACCTGGTGAACACAGGGGTGTTCATGGTTGGTTGGGTTTATATCAACAAAGTGCTCATGAGCAACTATAATGATTAACTTTGCAGAACTCCATCTCCATGAGATCAAACGCTTTGAATAGGTCGGAATGTTTTAAAAATCAGATGTCCCGAGAACACATGCTTATAAGGAAAGCCGCGTTTCAGCATCAGTGTACCTATCCAACCAAACGCCTAGAGTCCGAAAGATAACACTTTTCAGTTTCTTTGCTGGAAAATAAATGATATAACTTAAAAGCTGCTTGCCAACAATTATGAAATGTGGGCAATAAAACAATATAATTTTATGAGAGAGACAATAGATACCTAATTGATATTTTCTAGTTTAATTACTTCTAAATTCAATTAGTTTGCTGTAAACCATGATTTAAAAGAAATGTGGTTGTTTTCTGCATGCTTTTGTCTTTATTAAAAATATTAAGTGCCTCTGGGTCTATACAATAGAAGTGTTTATACATGGCTGATCTTGAAATGAAGGCTTTTCTTTTTTAAATGTTCTAGCAGATGCAATTATGCAGAGACTAAGTTCCTCCCCTCCCCACATTTTTGCTTTTTGCAGTGCTGGGAATTGGACTCGAGGGCATCCTACCTCCAATCTACACCACCGGCCTTATTTTATTTCATTTTTTATGTTGATACAGGATCTCACAAAGTTGCCGAGAGTCCTGCTAAGTTGTTACTGAGGCTAATCTCAAACCTGCGATCCCTGTATCAGCCTTCCAAGTACTAGGATCAAAGGTGTGTGCCACTCCACCTAGTTCCCACCGTGTTCTTTTTGAAAAAGTCAGAGAAAACCTAATACTTCTATATATTGTTGCCTCTACATTTAGTCAGTGTCCACTTAGCCTGAGTTTTAATCCATTGGATTTCTGCAGTTCATGGGAACCAGTATCACTAGGGATGTCCTGGGAGGTATAAGATAATTTAAGGGATACGCCCAAGGAAGTGTATCATTAATTTTGGTAGTGAGTCAGATTTGTACCTGACTTTGATCATGGAGCCTGGGGGAGTGTCCTGGCAACTTGGCTGCCCTTAGCCAAGCATAAATGTTTTCTGATGGCATGCAGGAGGGGCAATTAGAAGGATCAAAACTGCTTTCAAAACTGCTAATTCAGTGGCCATGGAAAGAAAAGAACCACTATAAAACAAATCAAAGGGGCTGGTGACAAATAATTATATTTGTTTATACTGATTTGGGACTAGATGATTAAAAATGTATTCTTTGGGAAAATACTTTATAAAATCTTTCAATAATGTGAATTTTTTCTACTCTTGCATGATAATATTTATTCAGGAACTGTCATGGGAAAATGTATGGGTTATTTACTTTCTATATATTAGTAAAATTTAAACAAGTAAAATATACTAGCGCTGGTGGATAATATTTGAGGATCTGATGCATATAACAGGTACTTTTATGTGATAATAATGTAACTAGATGGCCATACTCTGTGTCTATAAATTTTAAAGTACAGTTGAGTGACTTGGAAAATGTTCACAACTCCAAGTTGAGTGAAAGTATTGGACAAAATATGTAGCATTGGTAATTTATGAGCCTGGATGAAACCTTTCTTTTAATGTAGTGTGGATAATTTTAGGGCCCATTTAAGAGGAAGGCTGAAGTAAAGGAGATAGCAAATGCCAAGGTTGATGCTTGGCACCTATGACCTGCTTGATTACTATTAGCCATAACTCTCAAAATTGCTATCACTACCTCTATGTAGTAAAAGTATTTACTTTGGGGCATTATTTGAAACATTCTTGCATGCTATTTTTTTTTTCTGGTTCTGAATTTAGCCTGATACCTTGTCAATGTTCCTTTAATTTTATTACACACACACACACACACACACACACACACACACACACACCACACTACATACTTTTGGAGAGGTGCTGTTTTGTTTATTGAATGAAAACACATTTCTGAAAGTCATGATATCAACAAAGTCATGTTTATAAGCAAATAAAGAACTCAGACTTACAAGTTCAATAGTATATTGCTTACCATTAAATTAAGGGGTTATAACAGTGCTAAAATTACCAACAATTGTAGAAAATGATGCTAAAGTTTTTAATGAAATTATCTCAATTGTCTTCTTGTCTTCCTAGCTCTCAAAAAAATACCAAATTATTAAACTTCAGAAATAATTTGTACCATTTTTATTTAATAATGCCATCAACAATGTACATGCTAATGAAAAGGGCATAATTTTAGTTAAAATGTCTAATTTTGAATGAATGAAAATGATATTTTGTAGATGGGCAGCAACTTTGATTAGTCAATTTTTTTTTCTATTCTAGTATTAGAAAATGCCTTTACTTTTTCAATTAATTTTGTTCAAGGATGCCTGCTTTGAGTTACTAGTTATCTTTCAGTCTTTACTAAAGAGTTATTAGAGGTGCTGGCTTCTTCTTTTTAAAAACTGTAAAAGAAATAGTTACCCTTCAAAACAGTTTGGGTTTGCCAGGCGTGGTGGCACACGCTTGTAATCCCCGCGCTTGGGAGGTGGACACAGGAGGATCACACAGGTTTGAAGCCAGCCTCGCTGGCTTAAGAGACTCTGTTTCCAAATACAAATATAAAAAATAGGTGTCTGGGAGAGTAGCCTGAAGGTAGAGGGGTTTCCAGGAACGCCAGTATCACCAAAACAAAAAGACAAAAACAAAAAACAACAAACAAAACCAAAACAGTTTGGTTTTGTCTAATACTCGGGAATGTTATTACGTGTTGAAATAATCACTCTAGAGAGCTTAGTGCTTTTGTATAATTTCAAAACTACTGAGGCATGGACTAGAGGCTGTGTAAGGGAAAATCAGAACAGTAGAAATTAGATAAAACTTTCTAAACCAGCACTGAGCTCAGTGAGATCCTTACAACCTGTGCCTCTCCATGGTAGAGTTTCTTCATTTTAAAGGTGGAGTCTGCTCTAAAGAACACACTCCCAAATGCCTGGTAAAATTCCCCATGTAACACAAATGATAACTTCTCAAGCAAATATTGTTACCGATTTTTTATTTGGTCACTTTCCTAATGGAAAAACTTTTTTTTAAAAAGACATACTTTTGATCCTTGCTAAACTAAAATATTGAAGTCGAACATTTAAAACATAATCTTATAGCCTTTATTTTCAAAATCAGACAAAAGACCATGTATTCGATTCCTGCCTTTGAAGTCAAACCATAATGGAAATATAGTATGATGAGTGAAATGATAATAGATCTACCTTATTTTATTTTTTAATTGGTGCATTATAGTCTCACATCATATTGTGCATCATGTTGACAATGGCATATATTTACACAGTCCTTGGTGCCCTCCCCCACCCCGCTTTCCCTTTTTCCTCTCTCCAAATACTGAGTGTCCATATTATATTCACATGTAGACACATATTTGAATGTAGCTTTTCCATTAAATAACCTCAGCCTTTTTTCTCCTCTACCCCGCCTTCCTGGCTTTGCTGGGTTTTCCATTCCATTATCTGGGGTCCCTCTGGTATCCCAAACATTCCCTAGCTTGAGCATATTAGAGAAAACATATGTTCCTTCTCTTTCTTAACTTGGCTCATCTCTCTGAACATAATCTGGCTCTACCACTCCTGGGTATCTTTCCAAAGGGGTTGAAATCAGAGAACTACAGTAACATACGCATACCCATGTTCATAGCAGCACAGTTCGCAATGGCCAAAATATGGAACCAACCTAGATCTCCAGCAACAGATGAATGGATTGTAAAATTATGGGGAAATACACACAATGGAATTCTACTCAGCAATAAAGAACAAAATTATGTCATTCGCAAGAAGATGGAAAGACCTGGAGAACCTTATGTTAAGTGAGATCAGCCAAGCATCGATCTAACCTTAAGTGCCATTTACTAAGCACACATTATACCCCACACACTTATAAAGCATTTTATATCTAATTTATTACTTCTTACATCACTTTCCTCTACTGCATTTCTCCACCACCACCCTTTAGCCTACTACTTTCAAATAAAAGTAATATATATATATATATATATATATATATATATATATGTAACATATATGTGTGTGCATATATATATGTGTGTGTGTGTGTGTGCATATATATATATATGTATATATATGTATATATGTAAATTTGGTTTTGTTCCATTCTCTCTCTCTCTCTCTCCCTCTAGAGAACTCTTTTACCTTGTATTGGCTCCATGGGTCTATTGTGAGTTGACAGAGAGCTTGAGGTTATATGGGTAGAGAATAATAAAAATTGTAATCTAGACTGCAGTGCATCATTTAGAACACAATTTCAGGTTATCCACTAATATGTGAATACTAACAGTGTGCCCAATAAGTACTATAGTAAAGATAATACTAGCATAGACCATTTTAACCAATGGTTATAAGAGATAGTCTGTGTTAAACTTATTTGATTTTGTTTTCTTTTCAAATATTATTTATGATCTGCTATGTGACCTGTTTTTAATTTATTCATACATTGTTTTTATATATACATAACCAACATAAATGAAACAACTAGTGTTTTCTAAATATTTCCATATACTTTCCGATGATATATATGTTTTATTTCTGGTAGAAATAGGTTAATATTTTACTAAAATTCATGCTACTTTTAGATTTGTCCATTTTCATTAAATAAGGTTCATTTTCTACTTTATATATTTTGGGGCTATATTACTAAGCACATACATAATCTTTTATATTCTTTTGCTTCTATGAGAATTTTCATTTTATTAGAATGAAATAATTTCCCTAGTGAATACTTTTGCCTTCAGTTCTCCTTTGGTATTACTATGCTATAGTACATTTTGGGGATGAGTATTTGAGTGATATCATTTTCTTTTTGTGGTACTGGGGATGGAACCCAGGGGCATTCTACCTCCAAGCTACACACCCAGGCCTATTTCTTATTCTTTACTTTGAAACAGGGTCTCACTGAGTTGCAAAGGTCCTCACTAAGTAGCTGAGGCTGTCCTCGAACCGCGATCCTCCTGTCTCAGCCTCCTAACTGCTTGGATTACAAGTGTGCACCACCACACCCGGCTTGAGTGTTTTTTGTTTTTTAATTTTAACTTTTTGGTGTCATTTGTTTAATTTTTATCTTTCGAAACAAGTGTGTAGGTAGACTGCTTTCAGTCTAATTTTTTATAAGAAGAATTTAATCTTTTCAGCCGGGCATGGTGGCACATGTTTGTAATCCCAGTACTTAGGAGGCTGAGACAGGAAGATTACAGGTTCTCAGCCAGTCTCAGCTACTTAGTGAGGCCCATCACAGCTTAGTGAGATCCTGTTTCAAAATAAAGAACAAAAAAATAGGTCTGGGGGTATAGCCTGGTGGCAGAATGCCTCTGGGTTCAATTCCCAGTACTGAAAAAAAATAACTTAATCTTTACAATAATTTGTGATAAATTCTGTTTACCACCTTATTTTTTGTGTTTGGTTTACCAACACATGTGCATGAATGTGGACTTAATTTATTTATTATAATTGATACCTGGTGAGGACTTTTATTCAGAACTTATATCTGTCCCACTTTGTAATTGTTTCGTTTTTTCAAATGTGTCCTCTCAGACACTCAATTATTTGCATTTAGAACAGGTATATGAGTACAGTAAATCATTTATGTCCAGTGTCCATTTTTAAAATCTCTAAACATTGTGCTATATTTTGTAAAATTTCTCAAAACCGTTGTCCCACTTACTTTTTTCTTTATGTTTATTTAAAGGTTATCCCCATTATTATTTCAATAATAATAATTTTCATCTGAAGAATTTCTATTTTTATATACACTTTATTATTTCTTTTTTAACCTATTTTGGTTCATAATTTCTTATTCTCTGTATGGCTGTATTCATTCCTCTACTCATTCAGATGTTCTAAACATACTTATTTTAAAGGCAAGATGGATATTCGTCCTCTTCTACTTTAATCTACCATGATTTCATTTTCTGCTGCCCAGTGGTGGCTGGGCACCTGTTCCCTGGCTGCAGGGTCGTCGTCTGTTTCTTTGTGCTTCTATAAGAAGCCCTATTGTAACTGTTGCATCACCCCAAATTATTCAGCCAGGACTTTTCCCAGCCTCCTTTCAATGTCAGGAAGTTCCACTGTGGCCTCCCATCCCACCGGCACTCAGATTCACTCAACCCTGCACTGCATGCAGGATCTTATTCTCTCTCCTCCACACAATGGAGGGCACTCTGTCACTTCTGCCTACATCCAAGTTCAAACACTGACTGACCCAAAGGGTTAGTTTCTCTTAACATTATATATTTCATTCAGCTCTGGGTTCATTAATTTATTTAGTACTTCTGAGTTATTGAATTATATCTCTCCTATTTTAAATGCTATTTGCTGTGTGCCAGATTAGAAAGAGGATATTAGGAAGCATGAATTTATAATGTATTTAAAGTCGGGAAATTATAAAATATCATGCGTACCCCTCCACTCTAACAGTTTGCAAGTTAATAAGCAATCGAAATACCCAAGCAGGAAATAATTATAAAATGCAAAACCGAGCCAAGTCCTGCCTGCAATCCCAATATTTGGGAGGCTGAGGCAGCAGGATCACAGGTTTGTGGCCAGAGTCTGTAACTTAGATCAGCTTAGCAAGACCCTATGAGAGAGAAAGAGGGAGGGAGGGGGAGGGGGAGGGGGAGAGGGAGGGGGAGGGGAGGGGAGGGGGAGAGAAGGGGAAGGGAGGGGAGGGGAGAGGGGAGAGAGAGAGAGAAAGAGAGAGAGAAAGAAAAAAGAAAAACAAGAAAGGTGGAGGGTATAGCTCAAAGAAGTAAAATGCCCTTGGGTTCAGTCTCTAGTGTAACAACAAGAAACAAAGGAAAGGAAGAAAGAGGGAGGGAGAGAGGGAAGGAGGAAGGTACACAGGGAGAAAAGAGACAACAGAGAAGGAAAGAAAGGATGAACAAAATAGGCCCTAATAAAAACCCAAACGCCTATCTATTTACACAAAAACAATAGGGGCAACTATGTGACCAGCCTCTGTTATTTTTCATATGTGATAAATAATACCTGAATAGGAACTATATGAATTTTGTTAACTTCTCCACGGATTCACATTATCATGTGCCTTACAGATGTAGGTCTTTGAAATTTCATTAGTGAGTGAACCTCAAAGACATCCTCGTAGCCCTATGGAGCTGCCACAACAAAACACCATCAACTAGATGCCTGATAAAAACAGTGTTTTCTCACAGCTGCGGAAGCTGGTGACTCCTAGGCTGAGCACCCCCACAGACGTGGTACCTTTGAGGCCTCCTCTCCTGGATCATAGAGCTCTGCCTTTTTGCTGTGCCCTGTATGCTGTCAAGTGACCCAGGAGCTCTCTCTCTCCTATTTGATAAGGGCCTATTTTAGACCCATCTACTTCCCCAGGGCCACGCCTCTAAATTCCTTTACATTGGGGATTAGATGTCAACATAAGGATTTGGGAGGGACATAAACATTCAGTCTAACAGTAGGTAGTGCTCCCAATTGCAGAACTTTGAGTCTGTGATAGAGTGAGGCTATTGAGAAAAAACAATTTTCACAAAGGTTCTAAAAGTCTCATGGAAAAGTAGGTACTAGGAATGCAATTCAATTTTCAAGATAAGAGATAAAAATATATGCACGTGTCTGTTTATATCTCCTAAGAAATATTTTGAGTGCAACTTCTGTATGGCTGCATTTAAATGAATATCCTCCCAGGAAGGTATCAGCAAGACTAATTGGATGGCCACTGACTGATTATGCACATAAATCCTGTATCTGCAGCTAAGTGTATCTCACTTTCCCTCTGTGCCTGAGTGTTCAACTTTGAGCTACTTCATAAACTTTTCATAGCTTTAGAAAAGTCTAAAAATAATTGCACTGCCTAATGCTCTAATTCGGGGCACTTCCTCGGGGTTCATCATAGATGTCAAGAACCAGCAAGTAAAGAGTGACAAAAGGGCAGACACTCAAAACCGGGCTCACAATTTTCTTAATGTCTCTGTTTAAAAATTTCTCTAATTCATACTACACCTTGATGCCCGCAGCTGTGATGGTGGAGATAAAACTGGCCCTGCCCCGTGCCTTGTTAGTTCTGATAGCTCGATGTAGATGAATCTAATTCCAAATGGAGGTAAAAACTGGCTCTTTGTTTGCACAGAGAAGAGCTGCTGCGAGCATCTGCCAGGGGCTTTGGCAAGGTCTACGCATGGATGACTGAACTGCTTCAAAGTAGGTGATAGAAATCAGAAGGCAGGAACATGAACCTACGACATGCCTGTTTTCAGTCAGCCTGGCTTTCATTTATTGCAGCCCTGGAATTGGAATAAACCTGTTAGATATATTTTTGAAATGCAACTTAGTGGTAAAACATGATACCTCTTTTTAAATCTCTTTTAATTGAATGCACCTGGTGCCTCTCTATCAATTTATGTTAATGCCACACACAGGCAAAAGGACCTAATTGCAAAAATAAGCAAGAAAGCTTTTTTTTTTTTAATAAAAGAGCCAATGTTCTCTGGGTCAAATACAGAGATTTTATACTTATGTATTTGCGTATATATACATGTAAATATGTATACATTCTGTATATTTCTTAAGCTTTGTTATAATTGGCAACTTATGTTATCACATGTTAGACTTAACAGAGAACCTTTCTGTGCAGTGACTCGATTTTACTAAATAAACAGAGTGATTCCCCAATTATTTAAAAGTTCTAAGATCATTTTTAGTCTAAGGGTGAGATTCTTTAAAATGTATGAAAAAATAACTGTTTCTTGAATGCTCATGGACTGACTTCCTCTCCTTCCAGATGTGGCTAAAGATCTCAAGCCTGAGCTGGGCATGGTGGTGCACATCTGTAATCCCAATCCTTGGGAGGTTGACGCAGGAGGATCACAGGTTTGATTCCAGCCTCAGCATCTTAGTAAGACCCTTGGGAACTTAGCAAGACCCTGTTTCAAAATTAAAAAAAAAAATAATAAATAGGGCCAGGGGTGTAGCTTTAAGGTAGAATGTCCTTAGGTTCAATCCTCAGACCAAACAAACAAACAGAATCTCAAGTATTGCTCAGAGACAAAGTTCTGACCAAACCAAGCCGACCCCAACCCACCTGATGAACCTTCCTCCAAAAAGCTGGTGTAGACAATGAAGGCCGACTATGTCCCTGTACCTTGGCACAGTGGTCATTAAAACCATAGTGACTGGAAACCCAGCCCTTCACTGCTTGATACGTAGCACCAAGAAGCAAGACCCAGGGACTTTTATGACTTACTTCAATTTAGGGACATTTTCCTCCTGGAATCTAAACTCTGTGGTAGGATTTAAGTCAACTATAGTTTAGAAGTTCAGTTACATAAAGATTTACATTACACCCACCAGCACGGGACTGTATGGATAATTACACTGCAGAGCTGTGTTCATTGAGCTTCCTGCTACGGACGCTCTTGCCTGCGCCTCCCCTTCATTCCCCACTGTGCTCACTGCCACAGTCATAGACCACCCTGGACTGGGCACCATAAGTTGTCCAGGTGCACCTTGATTCCAGTGCGGTTCTGACAAACATCACAGACTGGAACCATTATACGCCAAGAAGCCATTTAATGCACCTAACCTACCAGACATCAAAGCCCAGCAACACGGTGCACGGGTTGGCGTGTCAGTGTTCTATCCCACAGTCACGTGGCTGACCAGGAGCTATGCGTGATACCCCACACGCCAGCCTAGACAAATATCCATATCCAGAATTTGAAGAACAGATTCCTAAGGAAGGCATTTCACTTCTGCACCATCATAAAGTTCAAAAAAGCTCTAGTTGAATTGCCAATGTTACTCCTCAATTGAGATGTATAAGGGGCAGTGGTACAATCCTCTCCTCTTCCTCCACCATTGACCCTGACTCCTATTTCTTCCTCTCTTATATGTAAACATTCCCATCTGTAGGCTAGAGAAAATGTTCAATGCTGTTTATCCTAGGTTTGTGTTTTCATTGACATAAATGTGCTATCAATCTCTTTTCATCTCTTGTTCCCACTAAATACTATGTCTTCACGATCTATCCAAGTATATCTCTGAGTGCAGTTTATATCTAACTGATCGGAGTTAGTCGGTATGCACTTCTGTCTGCTTGGATTACCTCTGAATACCTTGGCAACACACACACACACACAGAGTACATACTCTTTTTTTTTTTTTTTTTTTTGGTGGTACTGGGGTTCCTGGAAGCCCTTCTACCTCCGGGCTACACTCCCAGACCTATTTTATATTTCTGAAACAGGGTTTCTTACGCCAGTGCGGCTGGCTTCAAACCTGCGGGATCCTCCTGTCTCCGCCTCCCAAGCGCGGGGATTACAAGCGTGTGCCACCACGCCCGGCCTGTACATACTCTTTTTAAAGAGTCCTCATTCCTATTAGCTCACAGTGTGAGAGCCTGTTTGGGGTGCAGAACGTACCATAGATACTGTAAACAGAGGGTGCTTTCTATGATATAGGAAAAGGCTGTTTTAAATCCCTGGAAGCCAGAGGAACAAGGACAAGGGAGCCACCACTAGATTTCAGGGGCCCTTGAAGTCAAGGAACTGCAGCTCTCTCCAGCACCCAGTGGCCACTGTGAAATACCAGCCAAATCCAAACACTTGCTGACACTCTAGTATTAGGAGTCTCTGGAGTCTTTCAAAATGTGAGCAGATGGCTCTCACTAGTGAGTCTAATCCAGAACTCTGCCAGGAAGGACTTTCTGCAAGTAGGCCCAAGTTTCCAGCCTTTCCAAGTCAGGGGAGAACCTCCTGGAATGAGCAAGGCTTCAGTCCAAGGGCAGCGGTAACTCTCTTTCCCGACAGTTCTTAGATTTTTCTCCTCTGTATTCCTTTGACTTTATAAAAGTTCTAATTCCGTGACTCTTCTTGTGCATTGTGTTTCAGTCTTTCCTCCCTCTCCCCAATGGATGTGATACATATTCTTTGTACTCTCTGCAGAAAATAGTAGCAGTTGTTTTGCAACGGTCTTCTTCTCTTAGCACTGTGTAGATTTTAAGTATATTTCTTTTTTTGCTTATTTTATCTTTCATGTTGGAGCTTTTCCTTTATCTCTCCGGTGGTGATGTCTGTCCTCGTTTTTTGGAAAAGGCACTAAAATGGCATGTGGAATATTGCTGAGGAAGATGGAGGCTTGTTGTGGCAGTCCTCATCGCAAGTAGCCTTCTTAGGACCAGACCATTTTATTGGGGGATTTCCAAATGCCATTATTTGTTGCTGCTTTCTTCTCTTGAGCTGGTCTGCTTTCTAGAAAGAAACCCTCTCACATAGAAGTGGGGTGGGAGATGGTGGGACTTAGAAATGGGGACAATAGTCTGGGCTGACTGGACTAGCAGAGATAGAAACAGGAGCTGGTGGCCAGCCTACAAGTGATCATTCAGTCCTTCTCCTTCAAAAAGATGCTCATATTTTCACGTCTGCCTTTGCTGGTATCTGATGTCCCCAGATCCAGAGCCTACCTGGGTCGGCTTGTCCACATGACAGTCAGCTGCTGGAGTACAGCATAGGACCTGGCCTCAGAAGTCTGGACCAACAAGCTAGAGACCTAACTAAATACTTTCCTATTTGACCTTTCCATCTTTCTCCCTGGTTATAGCCTCACCAGATTTTCACCTTCAGCAGTCAGCATTGCCTCTGATTCTTGAGGAGTTCAGGATTCTCCAGCAGTGCTGGCTTGTTTCTTCTGGTCCTCCTCCCATGGCTGCCTCTTCTGCAGGCTTAATTGTTTCTTATCCTTCTCTTCATCCTCCCCCTTCTCTTCTTCTTCTTCCTCTTTTTCTCTTGGTCTTCTTTCTTTTCTATTGTGATACTGGGAATTGAACCCAGGGCTTTATGCATGCTCAACATATTATTGAGTGTTACTATTGGTGTTATTTACCAGGAAACTACATCCAAGGCTCATAATTTTCTCTGATTTTTCAATCAGCTAGTTCATGTCTATGAATTCCTGAGGTTCTATTTTTTGTTGATTTTCCTGAAGTTATGTTCCCTCTTTTATATTTTTCCCATATATTAATGCTCTCTTGATCTTTTGATTTTAGTGTAGCTTCAAGAGAGAACAGAGAGGAATGTTGTTTAAATTTGGCCATATTGGTAGTTAATGAAGAAAAATGCCAAGTGGGGGCTTCTGAATGGGTCTTCTATTGATATTTAAAACAATATAATAAGCCTGAGATAAAAATGCACAACTACCCGATTCTGCATATATATATATATATATATATATATATATATACACACACATACATACATAAATATGTGTGTGTGTATACACACATATATGTATGTGTGTGTATACACACACATACATATATATCCACTCTCTTCTATGTTCATGTGTTTAATAGTTATATTATAATTTCTATAATTATTACCCTTCAGTAATGGAATGTAAATGCTATTCTCAACCTCTGGGATTAAACTATATTTAAATTTGCTCCAACATCTGAGAACAATCATCTTTAAATGTGGAGATTGTTCATGAAGAAGTATTAGAGTGAGTTTTTAGTTTATTCAGTGCATTTTTTATTTACATATACTAAAAATGGTTATGAACTGAATCAGAAGTCTCTTTTGATGGAGAGTCTGTCTTTGTCAACCATGAATATACTAAAATCTCAAATACTAATTTGGGCTAATTACAAGTTTTCATCGGGAGGTTTATTCCATCCAGTTGTTCACCTTTCCAATGTGAATTTCTTATACTTTCCTCATGCATTTGCCACTAAATGTGTTATTTTGATTAGTGTTGTCAGGAAGTTCCAAAATAGTTTTCCTACTGTATTAGTAGATAATATTCTTTAACAAATTATTATTCACATGCTGATGTGACATCTGCAGGAAAATATAAGGAAACAAAAGATTCTTGTTCTTGTCCTGCTCCCTAGTCTCTAAACTAATATGGGCCTCAACTCTTCTCATCTGTTAAAGGGCTGAGCTAAGCCACTGATCCCTACAAGGAACAGTATAACAAAATTATTGTCTCAGTCAATATTCTCACTGCTATAACCCAAAACAATTGGCCACAAAATTTAGGGGAAGAAAGAATTGCTTGTTCACAAAGCTATTTTTTATTAATATCTTAGAGTTTCAGTATATAACCCATGTTAGTCTGGGTTATATATGTGGAGCTCAGCGAAAATAATGGAGGCCAGAAGCAGAGAGCAAGCCAGCAAGGGTATTCAAGGCCCAAAGCACAGTTCCTGAAGCCATATCCCTAGGGATCCACCTGCTTCAACTAATCCCACCTGCTTAGGTTTCTACCCAGTAAACCCATCACAATGAACTTACACCATGACAAAATACAATCTGTATAATTCAGTTATATCAACTCTGGACATGAATACATGAGCTTTTCAGAGAAATTCTACATTTAATCACAATAATCATTATTTTAGACAGCTTGGGTGTTCCAGCCAGTAGTGGCAGGAATCAGGCAGTCAGTGTCAGGCATGCCTGGTTGCATATCCCAGCTACTTCAAAGTTTGTGATTATTTAACTTTATGAGCATAACACACCATCTGTAAAATGGGGATAGAAACAAAAATTCTCACTTATCCTCCTTTATGTCAGTATGTGAAAATTAAGTGTAATAGAGTTTGTCAGGCACTTTACTCATGGCTCAAATGTAATAAGCATTCAGTAAATATCACCAAAAAGTATAAAAGAATATTACTGCTACATCAAAATAGTGCATAGGGCCATCGAGAGAAAAAGTCATATAATGTATTCACATACTTGATGTCTAATGAGTGAACACTAAGACCAGGTGTTGTTCTAAGCACTGAGCTTATTTACAATCTAGTAAGAAACACAATAAAATATAATATAAAAAATAATAAAACATGAAGTACAAAGGCCTCAAAGGAAAATAAAATAGGGCAAAGAGATGGATAATCATTTGGGATGGTGTGTACTCTTGTATGTAGGATGGAAAACGTGTGAGTAGAGGCCCCAGTAGATCATGCAGGTATCTGTGGGGAGAGCTTCCCAGGAGATGGGACCGGGGCATACAAAGATCCTGTATGATAGAGTAAGCTCACTACTTTCAAAGAATAACAAAGGAGGCCATGTAGCCAAAGTTGGAGCAACTGTAGTAGGTAAAAAGAGAGACAGAGGCCCGCAAGGTAAGTCATATAGTATACAGTAGGCACCTTCGATTTTACTCTAGTGTGATTAGAGATGAGTGAGAATTAGTACCATCTGACTTAGTGTCAGTGCAGGTGGGTTTGCATCTTTTGTGGAGCAGTTACTGAATCCCTCTGGCTTGTTTCTTCATTTGTTTTGCTTGTTTGGGAGAACAGTGAAATGAGGTAAAGCATATGAAAGCAAGGAACACACAGTTCTGGGTGCAAAGTACATGCTCATATTATTAAATTTTGACAGTCTTTCACTTTACCTGAAAATTTGGGACAATAATTGACATAAGACCACTTTCATCTAGCACTTGCCTTCCCACTGCCTCAGTCCAGCTTCTGACACTGCGCTTGCTTACAGCAACTCCTTTCCATAAAAGGACCTTTTCCCCCTAAATGAGTACTATGATGATATTTGTGTTCATCAGGAGGAATTAGTTGCCCAGGCATTCACTAGTATGGGTCATCACTTTCATGACTAGTCTGTACTACATTGAACAAATAGGAACAAGATTTGTGTTGTGGTCAAAATGAGGCTGTAAAAAGCATATCTTGGATTGGACCCTTCATGGAGAAATACCTGACATGGAACCCTGGAGAGCAGCTAGGTCTCTGGTCCTGAGGTTGAGAAAGGGGGATAAATGGTAACAATGTGGGGAGGGCGAATGAGCAAAATGTGTCTTGAGACACATCTGTGCTCTGGTTCGAATTCATTTTCTTTCTCCACACTTGTAAAGTGTATGTCACTGGAGCCACCCAGAGAGTAGCAGACACTCACACGGGAGGCCAGGCTCAGAGCCAAGCTCTTCTCAGATTCAAGGCTGGACACCCAAAGCCCTCCTGAATTAAGTGTTTAATTGGAAAGAACACATTCCATTTGGCTTTTGCTTCTTATTTGGTCCTTCATAGTCTCATTTTTTATTAGAGTATTTTTATTGGGCCATTGCCTTTCAATGACTCAGTAGCTGGATATATAGGGCAGTAGGTTTCTTTTCTATCTAAGGCAATCAATTCTGGAAATCTATGTGTAGAATAGAACCTCTAATATATATATATATATATATATATATATATATATATATATATTCTTCTCAGTGAGTCAAAGAAGGCCTACCTGCCTTGAACACTATGGAACTTGAATATTATGTAAGATTTTAAGTATCAAAAACAATCCAAACTGGACGTGGTGCTGCACACTTGTAATCCCAGCATTTGGGAGACTGAGATCAAAGGATTGCAGTCAAGGACAGCCTCAGCTACTTAGTGAGGCCCTTTGCAACTCATTGAGACCCAGTTTTAAAATAAGAAATAAAAAAAATACGGCGGGGCTGGGGGGTAGCTCGGAGGTCAAATGCCCTTGGGTTCCATTCCTAGACCTGCCAAAAAATAAATAAAATAAATCCAAACTTAAATTATACCTGAAATCTTCATGAAGTTGGTGGCAAATTCTAATTATAAAAGTGTTATATAGATCTAGTCCATATGGGAATTAATCTTAGTCTTTGCATGATATGATTTCACATCTTGATAGCAAGATATGGTACCATCTGTTAAAGTTTTTGTGTAGACTGAAATTCAACGCTGAGTCCCCAGGACTTTCTTTTTAGCCTTAGGAGAGACTCCCAAATTCTACTTTGCATACCAGATCACAGCTCTACACAAACCTATAGTCACCTGGTAGTTGTAATTATTATCTCTCAGACTAAAGTTCTGTACCTTGAGAGTGGGGATCTTGTACATTTCTAAGTAAAAATGTACAAGTTTACAAGAGCATAGATGATATTTTATTTTGAGACATAAAGGCCTATTGCCCAAATTTTCCTTTTTTGTTATCTTTTTCAAAATAATTTCATGTTAACTAACTATTGCTGTTAAGTTCTCTTGCTACCACTCCAATTAAATGATTGAGGATATAGTTTCTTGTGCTTTTTTTTTTTTACCAACATTCTATCTGCTTCTAATCCTTTCTATATAGTACTTGGGAAATACATTAATAAATGAGAAAATAGTTTCCATTTGGTAAAATCTCCCTCAGCCTTTCTTGCCTCTGACTCTGAACTGAATTATATTTCCAGCCTTCCTCTCTTCTCTATTCTGAAGCTAGCCTTCTAACTATCCTATTCTTGGTCCCCCATTTTTCTTACCTCTTCTCTGGACTTGTTCCCTTGATGACTCATTCTTCCTCTGATTTCTCGCAGTTCATCAGATCTTTCATGAGTTCTGCTTAAAGCTCTGCCATATTAACAGTCTCTTTTCTCTCAGCCTTTCTTTCTCTTCAACCTCTAGTCCTCTACCATCTTTCCCTATCCTTGTGACACTACTTGGAGCAGCCACTTCCTGATGTAACTTTGCTCCTTTTTTTCACCTATCTCTATGTCCACTTTTATTATCTAAACTGTTCTTTCAAAATTACCATTTAGTGCCGGGCATGGTGGTGCACGCTTGTAATCCCAGCATTTGGGAGGCTGAGATGGGAGGATTGCGGTTTGAGGACAGCCTCAGCTACTACTTAGTGAGGCCCTTTGGAACTCAGTGAGACCCTGTTTCAAAATAAAGAATAAAAAAATAGGGCTGGGGGTGTAGCTCAAAGGTAGAATACCCCTGGGTTCCATCCCCAGTACTGAAAAAAAAAAATTACCTTTAATGTTTGTGTCCTGTGACTTCTCATTGTTTCTAATTACACATTACATCTTCTTTGAAGTTTAAAGGTGGCTATTCAAGCCTTCCCAAAAGACACTTCAACCTTGGTTCCCTTTTCTAAGTTCTTTTTAAAACTCAAATGCAGAGCTGAGAATGCAGCTCACTAGTAGTTGCTTGCCTAATATGTATCCATTGCTGTGTATTTCAGATTCGGTAAAATGCTGGGTCCAGATGATTTTTAAAAGTGACTAAAATATAGTCACAAACTGGAATAGTTAACAGTTAAACCAGGTAAACAAATCTGTAGACAAAACAGAATCCATAAATCCTTCCCATCCTATTTTCCTAGTAATGAAGCAGACTGATTCCAGAAACGTTGTCTCAACCAAAACCAACCAACAAAAAAACAAACAAACAAACAAACAAAAAAAAACCACTTAAATTGATCCCAAACTATTTTGTTTAAATATCTCTTTAAATGCTCTGTTTAGATGCTGGGAAGCCAAAGGAAATGTTCAAGGTCCGAATAAAATATGAAAGTGTAAATCAAGAAAGATAAACTCAAGAAGCAGTGTCTTCCTTGAGACCTGCCAGACTCTGAGTTACAGAAGTACATAGAAACACTGGAGAAAAAATATGGTACCTGATCAAAGTGGGACCCCGCACAGAGGAGCTGCTCCCCTCGTCTTTCTACCACACCCCCTTCCAGTTCTAAAGCTAACTTATATCATGCTCCATGAAACTTCTGAAGGCTAGCCTCCTCAGCAATACCTACATTTAATAGAGGAAGATCCAGATTCAGAAAGGCCAACAGAATAGTATTAATGAAAGATATATATGCCCACCGAAATTATCTTTCAAAAGTCATGGCAATATAAGAACATTTAAAGAACTTTATAAAATAAAAAGATCCCTCAAAAATGTTCTGAAAGAGCTAGACGTGGTGGCGCACACCTGTAATCTCAGCATTCAGGAGGCTGAGGCTGGAAGATCATGGTTCACAGCCAGCCTCAGCTACTTAATGAAGCCCTCCACAACTTAGTGAGACCCTGTTTCAAAATGAAGAATAAAAAATAGGGCAGGGAGTGTAGCTCAGAGATCAAATGGCCCTGGGTTCCATCCCCAGACTTGCGGGAAAAAAAATATATATATATATTCTGAAAGCAATTATAGAAGAATAATTATGCCAGAAAAGATAGTGAATAACTACTTTGGAGGGAAAATAAAATATTGAATAGAATATGTATAACTAGCACAAATCAGAAGGAGTTAAAGTATTTAACTTTATTTTCTTTAGCAAAAATAGTGGCTATTTTTGTAAATTAAGGCATCTGAAAGTTTGTACAATACAGTAACCACTAAAATATTAGAAATAGAGTCCATAACTTAAAATTCAGCAGAAGAGACTTCTACTTTTATTCAAGTTGGAGTAATGGCAACCAGATTTACCCTTCCATCTCAAACAATACACAAAACCAGAACAATATATGAAACAAAGGTTTCCAAAACATTGAAATGTAGGTAATGAAGCCGTCTCAGAGAATCATAAATGAATGAGATGAACCTTCCAAAACCCCAGCTTATTGTTACGAGAAACTTTCAAACTTCAAAATGGGGAGAGGCACAGATAGAATTTGACTACCTCCTTGAACTGAGGAGACAGAGCTGAGAGGCTGAGAGTGCAAGGTGTCTGGAAATCACAGGAGAGAGCAGAGAGGACAGAGCTACCGGAAGAGAGAACTCCAGAAGTCTGCAGCAAGTCCCTTAACACTAGTCCATGTGCGAGAGTCAAGAGAAGAGCACTTAAGGTCCACACAGGGCCAGGAATAGTGCCTGTTCCAAGATCAGACTAAAAAGCCTAATTTTGGGCAGGATACTTGGTAGAGTCCTCACGAGGCTATTACATCACTAGTGGGGGATGATTGGCCCAAGGTTGAGCACTGCCCCACTCCTACCCAGGACATCTGAAAGCAAGATTTTAAAGGATCAAAGAGATTTAAAAATAACTTAATTGCATCCCAGATCAAAGCTTAAGAATATGTACTGACATAAAAAATGCTCATCACCCTATGAAGTAAAAATATATACTGCCCAGCATCCAATTAAAAATTCATAGGCATGCAAAGAAGTAGGAAAATCTGGTCATAATGTATAGAAAAAAAATCTCTAATTGAAAACAACATAGAACTGATACAGATGTTATCACATTATGACTTTAAAACAGTCACTAAAACTGTTCCATATGTTCAGAGTTGAAGATGGAAAATATATTTATTTTTAAAGAATTCTAACGCAATATATAGAAATTAGAACTATAGCTTCTTTGATATAAATGGATAGAATTAAAATAATGACGGATCATACATTGCAAAAGGAAATCTTAGCAATAGAAATGATCCAATATTAAATGGAGAAAAAAATTATTAAATTGCAGAGAATCAGCATGCTGTGGAATAATTTCAAGCATCTTTAAAACATGTAATTGTAGTCTCTAGAGGAGAGAGAATAAGAGAATAAGCTTAAATAGAAAAAAAAGAGTAAATAGAAAAAAATAATGGGAAAATAATTCCAATTTCATAAAACTGTAAACTCCTTGATGAAAGAGGCTTAGTGAAACCCAAGCCAAAAAAAAGATAAAAAGTATAAATTGCTCAGAATAGCAATAATAATAATAATAATAATAATAATAATAATAATAATAACAACAATATCTTTCTCCATGTGATGAAGGGTAAGTAGAAAAACCTACAGTTAGAATAGGAATGTCAACTCTCACTGTTTCTGTTAAATTGTTCACTTGAGTTACTGGCCAGTGCAATAAGGCAGGGACAAGAAATAAGAGACATATTGTTGGAAAAGAGGTGGCAGTGTCCTTATTCATAGACAAAATTTCCTTCATGTAGAAAATCCAATTAAATTTTTTTTAAGTTTTTTATAAGTACTATGAGCTTAGCAAGGTCATAGTGTAAAAATGATCATTAGGCAGTAAATCAGTTGTATGTCTATGTACTATATTTTAACACTGGATATTAAAATAAAATACATTGTAATATCAAAATCATTAAATATTTAGGAATGAATCTGAGAAAAGTTAGGAAACAGCTGTTCACTGATTGCTACAAAACATTTCTGAGAAAAATTAAGTAAGCCTTGAGTAAATGGAAAGATATGCTGTGATAATTAAAAAATTCTATATTGTTTAGATTTCAATCCCCCATTTTGAGTTACGAGTCAAGACAATCTTAATCAAAATTTAAGCAATTTTTTTGTAGAAATTAACAAGGTGACTCTAAAATTCACATGAAAATGCAAAGAACTTGGAATCCCTGAAGCATTTTATTTGTAAATGAGTGACTAACATTACCTGATTGCAAGTTAGTTTAAATCTATAACATTAATACAGTTTGGTATTTAAATCTAAAGAAATCAGTGGAATAGAATATAGAGTCAAGAACCAGGCCCATACATATAGAGAGAACTGACTCCGAATATTATGATAGAAATCACTATAAATCATTGATTTTTTGACAGAGGTGAATGGCAATAAAGTGGATAAAAGAGAGTCTTCTCAACATATTGTGGGAGAATAACTGGACATCTATTTGTAAAAATGTAAGGGAAGAAAAAAGGGAATAAATAAAGAGGAGAGGAAGGAAGTGAAGGAAAGAAATTTTAAAAATTCATTTCTTAAACTGCAAATAAAATTTAACTCAACACAGATTATAATCCAAAGCTAAAGCACAAAACTATAACATTTACATGGGAAAAAACAAGAGAAAACTCTTCTTGAACTTGGGTTAGGCAATATTTCACAGCACTAATACTAAAAGCACAATCTATGAAGGAAAAACATTTTTAAACTAAATTTTCTCAAAATCGGTTCTTAGTAGGAATACTTGCTCTTTAAAATATGCATTTTTGTTTTTTATGTGCTTTTATTGGCACATTATAGTCTCACATCATTATTTAAATCACGTTGACAATGACATACATGCACATAGCCCTTGGTCTCCCCTCTCTTACCTCCCCATTTCCCCTCTTCTGAATAGTGGCCCTAGATTGACATGAGTATATTTATTCACATATGTACATATAGCCAGTAGTAGTATTTCTATTAATGAGCCTCAGTCTTCCTCCTCCCCTTTTTATAGACCTCTTCCATGACTCCACTGAGGTTTCTCCTGTATTATATGCAGTCCTTGTGTTCCAGTTACTTCCTAGCTTATGCATAATAGAGAAAACAAATGACCCTTCACTTTCTGTGCTAGGTTAATCTCACTCAACATAATGGTCACCAAGTCCTTCCATTTTCTTGAAAATGACATACTTTTATTCTTCTTTATTTCTGAGTAGAATTCCATTGTGTGCATTCACCACAATTTTGGAATTTATTCATCAGTTGATGGACAGCTAGGTTGGTTCCATAATTTGGCTATTGTGAATTGTGCTGCTCTGAACATGGGTATGTATATATTATTGTAGTTCCCTGGTTTCAACCTCTTTGAAAAGATACTGGTGAGCGGTATAGCCAGATCATATGGAGGATCCAAAAGATGCTTTTAAAAGAGTGTAAAGTCAAACCAGACTGTGAGAAGATTTTGTAAAATCAGATATCTGATAAAAGGTTCATACACAGAATATATAAAGGATATTTTCATCTCATAATTGAAGCAAATTACTCAACATAATCCAACCTAATAACAGAGTTGGCAAATAATTAGAACATACATTTTTACAAAGAAGATGTACAAATGAGAGTTTAAGTACCTTAAAAGATGTCCAAAATATTAGTCATTAGGAAAAAGGAAGTTAAAGCTAGAATGAGATATTACTGCACACCTATTAAAATGGTTAAAATTTACGACTGACCCTGCCATGTGAGCAGCTGAAACTCTGGCACATTGTTGATGTGGACAGGAAGAAATATGACTCCTTGGGCAATCCATTAAACATATATAGAGATATAGAATATATATTCCAGAAAGCCCAATTTAAAACTGTATATTATTTCTGCAGGAGAAAAGAAAGCATGATCTCCTAAAAATTATATGTATGAAAAATTTATCAGAGCTTCTTGCATAGTCAAAACCTCATGACAACCCAGAAGTTTATCAATAGATGAATATATAAACTGTAGGGTGCTTATTTAATAGAATATGACTCAGCAGTAGAACATAAAAGCCAATGATACACACAAAAATATGAATTAACAGGTACTTATGCTAAATGAAAAAAGGCAGATGACACACCCCCCAAAATAGTATCTATTTTGTTACTGACTCCATTTATATAAAATTTAGATTAAACTTAGTTCAAATCTATACATCTGTTCAATAAAAAAAAGACACTTTAAATGTATTAACTTTTCTAGTCTATGAAAATGTTATCTCCCTCCATTTTTTTAGACATTTATAATTTCTCCTACAAATATATTGCACATTCTAGATCATAATTAGTGTGCCTCTTTGCTAGATTCTTTTGTTTTTTGACATAATTTTAAATGTTAACACTTTTAAAATTTTATCCTCTGTGGTTCCTTACTACCAAATAATTTTTAAATTTTATAATATTATCTAACAACCATTTATGTACACATATTAATGGTTGACAGATTATTTTAATATCTATATATAGCAATTATAATATGTGTTATAGTTTATCAAGAGTTTTTATCATAAAGTTGCTAAATCTTATGAAACACATTTTTAACATTTTGGAGCATTATTTTAAGATTTTTGCAATTACTTTTATGAACACGGACAGTAAAATTTCCTTCCAAATAATTCAGCTTTTGATAGGATGGTTGTGCTGGTAGCATAGACCAAGTTGAGTGTGTTCTCTCTTATTTTTTTATTTATCGGTACATTGTATTCATACATCATAATGGTATAAAAAATTTTGTGTAGACATACACGCACACATCACCCAGTCAGCCCCTACCCAATCCCCACCCCATTCCCTCCCCAACCCTCCTTCCCATGCTTGGCTTAGTGGTTGATATCTATATGTTTAAGTACATCATGTACTTTAGAGAGTCTTATTTTCTTATTATCTAGAAAATTATACATGCGGTTTTTGTTGTATATTAATTAGAATATTGTGGTTTATATTCCTTGAGTAGATACAAGATTTCATATACTTTCTTCTTGCTTCAGATAGGACTGTATTTTTCTAGCAATCTATTCATTTCATTTAAGTATATATGTTTGACATAAGGTTTTCTTAATATTATTTTATTATAGTTTAAACATCTGAAATGTCTCTGATGATGTCCCCCTCCTTTATTCTTGATATTGATTGATATTTGGTTTTCTTTGAAATTTTCCTTTCTCAGTTAATGTTTCTCTAAGCCTATGAGTTTCAATTACCCATTTCAAAGAAAGAGTAAAATTTTTCTCTTAAGTTCTTTTACACCACTATATTTCTTAGCCCCTTTGTTATTATTGATAGTAACTCACTGTTCCTTTTCTGATTTTTTTATTTGTTGAAATACTAGTTAGGTCATCAATTTTCAGGTCTTCTAACTTTTTTCTATGTGAAAGCAAGATTCCTTATTTTCTTCTTAGCTCAGCTTTATCCATCTGTTTGATATATCTTAAATTCATTATCACATAGTCAGAAATAGTTTTTATTTCTTTTTCTTTCTTTTTTTTTTCTAGATATCTGTAACCAACAGATATCTAGAATCAGCAAGTGCCTTGAGTGTAAAAATGGATCCTCTCCACTCTGTGTGCTTTCCCAATATTAAAGAATTTTCCCCCACAATTCCTGGTCACCACAGTAGTTTCCTAGTGTCTTTAAGCAGATCTTATTTTACAACATTTTCTTGACTGCTTGGTCTCAATGAGTGCCAAGTCTGGCTGAAATCATAGCCTAAAGTAAAAGGCTTCATATTTACTTTTATATTAAAAATGTTCTTTTCCTAAAAGATGATACCCCAAAGTATGTGAGTTTTGCCCTCTCAAAACAGAGCTTCCTTTACTCAATTGCACCTTTGTTTTTAGTAGAGGTCTACTTTCTACCATCATCAAGGATTCTGTAGGTCCTGGAAGGCAGAGACCAGCATCCAGTTACACTTGCCCTCAGAAAGCTTATTTAATATCACTTTGAGAAGGACATTTTATAGGGGGAAAGAAACACCATTAGAAAGATGGTATCAAACAAAACCAAACAAAATTAGGCAACTATGATCAGTTTCATGGAAACAAGTCTTTTAAAGAAGTATCTAAGCCGGGTGTGGTGGCACAGGCTTGTAATCCCAGCATTTGGGAGGCTGAGACTGGAGGATCATGATTTGCAGACGGCCTTAGCTACTTAATGAGATCCTTTGCAACTCAGTGAGATCCAGTTTCAAAAAAACAAAGAATAAAAACAAAATAGAACTGGGAGTCTAGCTCAGAGGTAGAATGCCCCTGGGTTCTACCCCTAGTGCCACAAAATAAAATAAAATAAAATAAAATAAAATAAAATAAAATAAAATAAAAAAGAAGTATCCAGGTAAACAAAACCATTTCATTTCCGATCCTCCCACCTCTTCTCAGTTTCATATCATTTCACTGCACGAAGCGCTACCTCATGACTGACCAATCAAAGAGTTGGGACACCTCTGACTATTTTTTCTCTGAACTGGAACTATCAATAGAATTCCATCACTGTATGGAACTGAAAAATAATTGTATCACATTTCTGACCCACAAAGCTGGTTTTCTTAGGATACTCTCACTGGGAAGCAGGAATTGATATGTTTTTATCTGCAGGTCCCAATATGTTACATCCTGGTACTTCATATACATTTCCCCTGGACATGATGCTATGGAAAGCCATGGTGCATGCTGGGTAATGCAGACTTCGAGCATTCACACTCTATTAATTAATTCATCACCTAAAAGCTAAGTATTGATTTTTTAATGGTTTTACAAATCTATTCAAGCTTCTGTGATGTAATTAAGAGGATGTGTGTTTACTGTAAATTATCTAACAAGTACAATGGTATTTCTCAGACATAGTAAACAATTTCGTTTGTGAGAAAAGAGGGGGAGACCTTCATTACAGTATTTCCCCCATATTGATTATTTATTTAATAATTATAAGCCATTATAACGTGACTTCAAAAAACTGTTATTTCTAACTATAGGCTTTACATTTCTTCATTTGTAGTAAAAATTAAATGATATAGCAATGATTTTTTTCTAGCCCTACTACAAATTATAATAGCATAAATATTCATTAACTGCCTAAATTTGATATGTACCTGTCATGTTAGTGTTTATTATGGAAGAAGTTGAAATATTGTGCATAATTTTATTTTCATTTCTAAAAGATGGCTTACAATATTTTCATGTGGACTTACAAGGATTTATTTTATATTTTATAATATTAGGAACAAAATAATGCAACCTATTCTCAATTCATGAAAGGAGGCTTATCTCAATCAACTAAACAGGAAATTGTGTCATTTGTAGGATAAGTTAATTTTCGGTAGCAACATAGAAAAAACCAAATTGATGATAATTGCATTCAAAAGTCACAATTTATAGGCATATTTGGAATTATAAGAGCCATTCATATATCTGCACAAAGCAAAATTTGACCTCTAACAATACTCAGCATCAGAGGCCACATGGTAAACGACAGTGGCATACAGGCGGAGGCATACCATTTTACAGGAATTTCATTGCAAAGTCTGTAAAGACTTTCAGCAGCATTTTGCCTCCTATTTTTTCCTGCAGTTATTTCTCCAGTTGCCTCTTAAACCTGTCATAAACTCAAATTTGGGGTTTGGAAAGAATAAAGTACAGTACAACCTAAAAGCCAATTCACCTTGAAACATTTCAGACAATGCTAATATTCACAACTGAGGAATGCAGGGATTTTTTTAAAAATCAAGAATGAAATAAGTGTGTGTGTGTGTGTGTGTGTGTGTGTGTGTGTGTGTGTGTGTGTTTAGAAACAAAGAATTGCAACTATTTATGTGGTAGGCACTTGGGGAAAGAAGTTGTTTTGCTTTCCATCAAAGCCAGAAAATATTTGAGTATTCCTTTCTCAACTAATCTTGACCTTCCAGCTACTTTGAAAAAAATCTGATCATTAGGTAATTACACGGCTATGCCTCTCCTTCCAGTCTGTACTCTAAAGGAAGAGGCTGCAGATATTTTCCTTGGGAGCAATGGCTGTTGTTACTCAGTTTATAGATGACATCCAACTGGCAGTGGGAGACAGGAGGCTGTTTGAAGCTGCTCATCACACAGAGATAAAAAGGCGGCAGAATAATCCTGTGAGGTCTTTTGATAGCATTAATTAGCAGCGGAGTAAAAGTTGGTATATACCCATGACTTTCTTAAGTCAAAGTTAGTTTTTTATTCTCAGTGTCAGAAAAGGAAAAAAAAACATCAGAATGCCTCATATTTTATGGATAAGGAGAAAGTGACCTTTTTTGGTAATTAAAACTAAAAAGGTATGTGTGCAGTCAGATTTGACTATGGGAAAGATGTGTCCTTTTCCAAGGCTTGGTTTCTTCCTAGTTCCCTTCAAATAATCACCATTTGGCGCTTCTTAAAATGTGTGCATAATTGGAATTTAAAAAGGCTTTTGTAGATTATGAAGAAATCCTCATTTGTGGTTAACTTCAAATAAGCTTTTGGCCCCTTGAAATGAAATTAAACATTTCCTATTTACATATTCCTGCACACAGCCCATTCTTTCTGCATCTGTGTACTTCACATAAATTCAAGCCCACAATCCTACTTAATGATGCCACCAACAGAGTATAGTAGAGAGCTCCAATATCTAAGCTCTCATTTTTGGAAATGGCCCACTATATACAATATACATTTCTCAAGGGTAAGTCTTTTCCTACATAGCCGTATAGGTAGTATTTTCATGAAAAAAAAAACAGATCAGAAAACAGAGATCTAGAAGAAAAGGAAGATTAAAAAAAATGTGATTTCCAAAATCATGGAAAAAAGATGAATCAACAAGAATTTCTGTGATGTATTTATTGTTTTTGAACTTGACTTAATAGACATTAGGCTACTTCCTACTGAATGTAAGAATATTGAAAAAATCATTAATCATCTTAGAGTATAAGAAGCCAGAGAAAGCACTTTCTGAAATTCCTTGATATAGGCTAATCTGGGGAGAATAAATTGATAGTTGCTCATTCAACATTTACTGAGCCTTTAATACATGTCAAGCACTGCTCTTTGCACACTTATATGCTAATGGATAAAGCCCAGAAATACCTCTGCTTCCATGGAGCCTCCAATCAAGAGAAGAGAAGAAGGCAATCATTAAATTGTAGGGGGTTGGAGCAAGAATGGCATGAGGATGGGGGCTCTATGATGTACAACAGAGTGGCCAGGAGGACTTCATTACAAATGTCATCGATAAATAAATAAGCATAGTGGAGTATTCCATTATCCACACAGGTCACCTTCAGTGTTGTCCTACTGAGACAGGGAGAACCTTGCCAAGATCCCATAACCAATGACCCTGAGCACTAACATGCAAGTCCCCAAGGGGTTACATACACGGTAAAGACCTTTACCATGCAGGTGGCCTTGGGCTGGTCGTGGAAGTCCTCTCACTTTCATAATAGGATGCGTAATAGTTCATGAGGTTCAGGGTATTCATAATGAGAACCCAGTAGGCACTAAATCTATAATACCATCAGGCTATTTATAATGTATGAAAGGTAAGAAGTTACAGTGAACATTATACATTCTAATGAGGGTCAGATGCGCTGATTGATACCTCAAGGATAGACAAACACTATAATTGAGATGCAATTTGAGGACTGGACGTCCCCTTCTCCAAAACACTGTATTTACATTCCTCTTCCAACTCAGCTGTTTGTTGAAAAATAAGTATATGCCACATCTTTGGTATTAATGAAACTGATGATAAATAGAGTCCCGGTTTTAAAAATAAATGTGCTCTTTCCTCCTACAGAAGCCATGTGGGGACTTGCCCTTGACTTCAGGATCAGTCCGCAAGGACGTTCACAGAAGTAGGAGCAGCACACCCTCAGAGGCTAACTGATGGCATTTTCCATGTTAATTGTTTTCTTCATCGTGGAATAAAGAGTATGAGCTGCATTATTGACTTCCAACTATTCTCTCTAGTTTATGTGGCAAGGGCATCGTCCTTTTTGTCCAGCTTCATTTGTTGATATGCCAATGTTGTCTCGTGTTGATCAAGGGGATCTGGAACCATGACAAGTAGGAGCCAATTGCTCTTTCCAGTTTATATTGTGCTTCTCAAAATAATCATTATTTAAATGAAAAGCCAGTTTGATCCAACATCACTATAAAATATTTGTCAGCAGATAGATACTAATTGGACCTCCGTATTATATGCCTCTGATCCCCTACCCAGGCATGCCTTCAAATTAATCGGTCACTCTGCTTGTTCTTTGAAATTGTTTTAGTGCCATGTACGGGTTTTACCACTGTTTCACAATACTGCTACTTTGATCTGGTTTTTGTATCTTTGAATGATGTTCTTTTAACGTCAAAAATACTATTTTACCCTATTCTGGAACTATTATTTGAAATATATGGAGAGTCACTGCACTTTGAAAATGATGAGAAACATTTGATGAACTTAAGCCAATGTTTAGAAAGTTTCTTAATAAAAATGATACTCTGAGGAGTTAGGCAAAATAGATTGAATCACCAATAAAAGTTTATTTTTAAGTATTTACTACAGGTTCCTTTCATATGCTAATGATTATCTTTTGAAACATTGGTTTATTTTTATGACATTGTGTTAGAATACTATGCAATTTTATGAAGCAAATTTATAAAATGCAAAAAATAACAATGGTCAAGATAAACACTGGTTGAGATAAACTCTACCCTAATAGTATGTCAGTGAAGACAAACAGACCCAGTCAGCCCCTATAGCTTATGCTAAACCCTTAAAAACATAACATCAGAGAATGTTTATGAAAATCATAATTTGCCTTCCTTACATTTAATATTTTTGAAAGGCACAGAAAATATTCTAATGTGTTTTCCAGCAAAACCATCAATCTGCCATAGACTGAGATTGCACAAATGAGACCAACATCTGTTTTATTCATCAGTGTGTCCTCAGGGCTTAGCACGATGACTGACACATAATAGGTGATTAATAAACAATATTTAAATGATAAATTAAGAAGCAAATGTGAAATCGCATGACACTGAGGACACTATTATGGAGAATAAAACGAGAGCCTCCAACAGTTGGCCTTTCATGTAGGGAAGAGCAGGTCTGGAGTAAAAGAGTTTGTAGTAGTGTTGCTGGTCCTGGAGTCTGTTGCAGGTATGGTCTCATGTTGGCACTATGCAAATGAGCATACGAGTATGTGCACCTGAGAAATTTTAAAGACTAATTGAAGAGGAGCAGTTAGAGAAGATGTATATCTAGAAAGAATTGGGGAGATGGTATCAATATTATTGAATATAGTTAAATTATAGAGTCCTAAAGTAGGGCAACATGTTTGAATGGTATGTAAAATTGTTTCATGCATGTACTATAATTAAAGCTCTACTGAAAATATATATATCAGTAACAACACACATAATTCACACCACATGTTTTTGTCTTGTTTGAAAGCATGTCTTTCATTTCTAATACTCTGTAAGAGAAAACTATTGGACTATGGAAACTGCAATAACAAATAGCTCCCAACCTGAGTCTCATAAAGTAAGGATCACCTTCTATCACAGTCCACCATGGTCTCTGGTAGTGGGGTCTTTTTCAAATAGTCACTTAGGAACTCAGACTCCTCCAATTTTGCTGAGAAATTTTTATCAGATGACCTTCTCTTTACCAAGAGAAGAGTTAACACAGAGGATAAGGTAGCCACACACTAGCCAGAACCAAATCCTGTGACCCAACCAATTACAGGAGAGACTGGAAAATATCTCTGTGCCTCAAGTGAACAGCTAAGCAAACATACAGTTTTGGTTCTTTCACATCTTATGGATAACCTCTGGTCATTAAATACATATTTCAGTCTTCCTCCCACACATAGAATCTACTAATTTCCCTTATAAGACAACCCAGAGTACCATTCAGTTAACCACTTTCAACTCCAAGTTTCTAGGTACTGGAATGTCCTTCCCATTGGGTCTACACATGGCTTTTCTTGGTTCAGAGAACAGAAATGTACAAATTCAAAAGACAAGTTATTTGCTCTTCCTCCCCATATCTACACCAAGTAGTCCAATGGTGGACAAGGTACAGTTGCAACAATAAATTCCGATTTGGTAAGGGGGAAATGTGAGGCATTTAACAGTTGCTGATTTGTAATACCCTGTGGTACATGCATTATAAAGCCTCAAGAACCATCAGTGGCAAAGTTTTGTAATTAGACACCAATTTCCATGTTTTATTTGCACTTCCTGGTTCTAACTTGTGTAGCAAAGGGATCTTTCTTTATTATTCTCCATGGCTATATCTGAAGTGGGCATAAGCAAATATTACCCCCTGATGGAGGTACAGTTTGGAAACATATTCCCACTCAATGGAAGTATAGGGGACCTAAGTCTGTTTTAATTTTTAACAAGGAAATGTTTAGCCCCTGCTTTTTTGGTTGTTTCTTTTATTTTAGGCAATGTATTTCTCACAATAATTCAACATTGGTGTCAAGCTTTTTTTAATATAACAGTTCCCTGTACCTGTACCAACACACACATCTAAAGTGTTTTTAGGTGTAATTCTCAGACCTGCTAAATTTCACTCCAGCTTCCAGCCCCACTGCACCTCTGTGTTCAGTGGTAACAACCACCTCAAATCTGTAGATTTTTAAGACAACAAATCAATTTGACATTTGCCACGAGACTTGGTCTCAAGGGTCACTTGACTTTCAAACTTTCTTTATACTGTTTCATTCCCTAACTTTAGAAGCAGTAGGACGATTGTCCAATTCTTCAAAATCTCAGCTTTCTTCACTCTATTTTATTTTTCATTATAAAATGGTCATTTCTCTTGTGATCATTTTTCCCTATAATATGTCACCAAATGCATTTAATAGCATCTAAGAATAACCAAGAGTTTGAATCTTTCCCAACTATTTCACTAGAACTCTATAAAGTATAGCATGCCCTGGCTTCAGTGAATTTACAATCCAATTGGAGCAACAGTGCTTGTAAGGACAACTAAAATGAAAAATATCAATTTTAATGCACACCAAAAGGCTAGGAATTAATTCTCAAATTCAGTCTCTTTCTGGTTCATAAAATGAAAAGGCCCCATCTCAATTTAAATACTGAGGACCATTGTAGGTTATTTTTGTGTGTGTGGAAGAAAGCATAATCAGAAAAGAGTTTTAGAAAACCCCTATGTAAATAAACCTATGTATGTAAGATTTAGCAAGTGTGATCTAGATACTGAATGAATTTATGCTATGTCTCTCCTGGGAATATTGGTAGAAACCACAGAAGGTCTTACGACTATTGTTAGATGCCCAAGATGGGCATGGGTACAACTCAGGATTAGGTCTAGCCTTGTAATAAAGAAAGAAGACTGTATTTCCCTAACCTAGAGGAAAGCTACATAAACTTAAACAAAAACAATGAATTTTGCTGTATTCAGATGAAGTTATTGAGTTTCACTAATCAATTTCCAGAGAATGACTAACCCAAGAGATATAGTACATACCTGATCATTAGTAAATAACAATTCTGAAATGTCTTACTGTAATAGCATCAATTTGGAGCTACTGAGATCTCATTTTACCCTCAGCAGTTCCAAGGTTCTAGAGAATAACTTGGAAATTAAAACAGTAATTTACATCAAAATAGTTTTTTCTCTTCCCCACAAAGGATTCTCATCTGTAAAAGTAATGGAGCTCATAGACAAATGGCTTAAGTCTTAACAGTGTCCTCTGGTTTTATACAGATATGGTCTAAAACAGTGATGGGAGAGCTCATCCTACAGCTGCCAGAAAGAGAGCTGAAGAGTTTCCTGGAAGAGAATTCTGGGGCAGAGTGCAGGGGAGAAACGTGAATTTGAAGGATATAAATCACTACATAGATTCTCTCAGCCCAAATATATACTGGGATAGTAGGAGCCCCGTGCATGTTTGAAGGGAAGGGGGCTCTGATTTTTTTTTAAGTTAACTTTTAAACCACCCCCATGGAAATGTGTATCATGGTACTGTTCAAAAGGATTTTCTAAACTGCTGCTTAGAATATAACCTGCCATTAGCCATCAATAACGCCAGAGAACTGAGCAATGTGTTGGCAACAAGCAGCTTTCTTGGACCTACAAGCAGCAGCACAGGAGGAAAATTAAGCAGAGAAAGAGAATGGAAAGTAGTGTTATACAGGAATTGGTTGAACATGCCTCATGGTGTACCTGCAACATTCCCAGGGTAACATGGAAAGTGTGTGTGTGTGTGTGTGTGTGTGTGTGTGTGTGTGTGTGTGTACTATTAGAGTATAGCACAAAGTTTTCCAAATATAGATTATAAAATCTTAGAGTTCTACCAAATATCTCAAAAAGCTTTCACTTGTCTCCAGAGTCTTCAGAGATTGTCAACTTCACAACCTACTACAGAAAAATTAATACCTTTGCAAACTTTAATCATGTTTATTTGACCCAAAAAATTAGGGGAAAATATCAGTGGGCATAAAGCCCCAATTTTGCAAGATGACTATAAATCCTGGAGATCAGTTGGATAACCATGGGCCTGTAGTTAACAACATTGTATTGTACTTTCAAAAATGTGTTCAGCTGGTAGAGTTAATGCTGTGTTCTTATTAAAATATTGTATTGGAGTCAATTCCACTATTATCATTATGCTAAAAATTATAACCTAATATATTCAACATATGAAAGAAATTGCCTCCCTGGAAATTAAAACAAGAATCACTATAAGTAAATGTATATATTAAGGAGTATACTATTAAAAGACTTCACTGTTTTCTTTGGCAATAAATATGAAAATCATTTTTAAATAGGCCAAAATATCCCAACTTTAATTAAATCAAGATGGTGTACTGACCCATTAATTGAAATAAAGGTATATCCTGAAGTTTCTGCTAAATTCAGCTGGAATCATTCAGTTTTCTTAGGAGTTATCATTCATAGACAGAGATAAAAGTAACACTTAGTGGCTGAGTTCAAACAGGGAATTAATGTCAGTCTCAGTCTCTCTCTCTCTCTCTCTCTCTCTCTCTCTCTCTCTCTCTCTCTCTGTCTCTCTCTCTGTCTCTCTCTCTCTCCTCCCTGCTGTCTAATTCTCCATGGCTGTTTGGCTCAGAGAGATTATTTTTTCCAATACGATTAGATTGCCAGACACATTAACCTGCCCTCATCTTATGTCCTTTAAGTGCAGTTCTGCTCACCTACAATACTTCACTAAAAGCTGCACCTTTCAAAACTATTCAGTCATTTACACTTAAAATTGAACTAAATTGACAGCAGCCATGTCTAGTTTGTGATGTTTTGGTCTCCAGATAGAAAAGTAGTATCACAACATGGTTAGAGACTCAAATCTTTCAAACAAAACTGCCATTGTATATTCTATTTTGCATCATACTCTTAAAAACAGTTTAATAAAGGAGATTTTTTCTGCTTTGGTAGAAGATTATCTCCAGCCCATGTTTTTTGTTTGTTTGTTTGTTTGTTGTTTGTTTGTTTCATTGTATTTGCATTGCAAAGTCTTGTACTTCATTGTTCAATCTTTTTTTTCCTGTTCATATTTGGAATTTGCATATCTTTTTAAAATTTCTATTGGTGGATTGTAGTCATCCATCTTAATGGGGTACAAGATGGTGGAGGCATACATGCACATATCACTTATATAGCCCTTCCCCAAATTCCCACCCCAGTTCCTCCTCCTCCCTCCTTTTCATGTCTGGCTTAGTGATTGACTTTGATATATCTGTGAATATACATATGTTCCATGTTTTTCACTGCTGTCTTAGCTCATACAATGTCTCATGTATATAGCTTATTTCACATTTTCTATAATATAATATGCTTTCCATAAACAGTATAGAGATAATTCCTTCAAGGTGATGCAAACTTCATCTAAACATACTATTAACTTGCTGGGCCTGGTGGCGCACGCTTATAATCCCCGTGCTTGGGAGGCTGAGAGAGGAGGATTGCACAGGTTCAAAGCCAGCCTCAGCTACTTAGTAAGGCTCTCAGAAACTTAACGAGACCCTGTTTCCAAATAAATTATAAATACATCTGGGAGCATAGCCCGGAGGTAGAAAGCCTCTGGGTTCCACTCCCAGTACCACCAAAATAAATAAATAAATAAATAAACAAACAAACAACTATTAACTCAACACTATTGAAACATCATCAACTTTAAAAATTCTCTTGGTTCATTATTTGAAATAAAACTCCAACTGCCTGAGAAAAATATTATTCACCCTGGCTTTGCTCAGATCAGCTTACCCGGTGTGGCATTATAATAAGTGGGCTTACATAATAAGTGGGTTTACAGAGAACTTCATTGTAAAAAAACAAAAAAATCTGTGATTTTGAGATGTGAACTTCCTCTTCTATTTATTATTTTAAAGGACACATCACAGTACCAGGTGTGGTGGCGCATGCTTGTAATCCCTGGGCTTGAGAGGTAGAGACAGGAGGATCATGCTGGTTCCAAGCCAGCCGTGCTGGCTTAAGAGACCCTGTTTCCAAATAAAAATATTTTTAAAAATTTTAAAATGGGTCTGGGAGTGTAGCCCGGAGGTAGAAGGGTTTCCAGGAACCCCAGTACCACCAATAATAAATAAATAAATAAATAAATAAATAAATAAATAACATATCACACTAAAGATTCTTTTGATGTCCCAAATGAAAATAACAAATATGTAATATACTTTATCATTGGTTGAGTTTTATGGCCTTGGGAAAGCAGACAAGTCTTCATAGAAAATAAAAGGATAATTAAGAGACAGAAAATTTTATAATTCTGTTGCTATCATGTTTTTTTTTTATCTCATTGAGTTTGGAGTTTGATTCTCCCCTTAGCAAGGTGGCTGGAAATGTGAATTCCCCCTTTAAGGAGAAAGCCAGCCTCCTTCTCTCTGTCTCTGTTTGTCTCTCTCTTTCTATCTGGACTGGGGATTAAACTCAAAGGTATTCTACCTTGAACTACACCCCTAGCCCTTTTTAACCCTTTTTATTTTTTTGAAACAGGGTCTCACTAGATTGCCAAGGTTTTCACTGAATTGCCAAGGCTGGCTTCTAACATGTGATTCTCCTGTCTCAGTCTCCCAAGTACTGGAATTACAGGTGTGCTCTACCACATGCAGCTAAAAAGACTCTTATATTAATGGGCATAGCAATTTCTGGAACTCAATTTCTGTTCTAGAGCTGGTTTGGGTATTTTCTAAGGAATACATCTGTTTGGACATCAAGAGTTGAGTAAAAGGAAGATGTTGGGAACATAGAGAGTATTCTCTAGATCTACTTCTAACTATATGCTTTTCTAAGGTTTAATACAGTAGAGAAAAATTTATTTGTGCATCTGACAACTTAGTACTAACAGGAATAGGTTATCTTTTATATCCAAGTCACTTTGGGATTATGAAGACAAAGGAGGATGATATTTATGTTAATAATTCCAAATCTCTACTCGGAGAACTTTTCAGAAGAGTTCAAAAACCTCTCTGCCTGGCATTAGCTCCAGCCTTGATCCTGAACTTTTAAAAATGCCACAACACTTATTTTCTAGATTTGCTCAACTGGCATGAATTTGGTTAAACCAAAATTCATTCCTAACCAGAATTACGTATATGTATGGTTTGATTCATCCCATATATTAAATAATTGGCTAAAAAAAAAGTCACAGTATGGATATCTTTCCCACTTCTAGAATCACTTAGTTCTGTTATCTGAAGACAATGATTCGCTAATTCCTGAGTGTATTTGGACACAAGAATCACAAGGCTTGAGGTAAGTAAAGATGTCCTTGCCATTTTGTAGAATGTTACTCAAGAATATGATACCGAAAATACCTTCCACGACCCCATTCATCCTAATTTCACATTACTCTATTTTCAAATATGTTCATTTGCCTTGATATATAGCTGTAGATCTGGGTTATGTATCAGAGTATGGGAACCTTGTTTCCACTTGTTTAATTTACTACTTAAAATTAATAGCATATTGTAATACTGAACTCCAGAGCAACAAACTGCAAAGTGTTACCCGGGTGCATTCAAATGTTATTTCCCAGTTTGGTCCTCTGCTGGACAGATTTCCGGTGCCTGCCCAATTTGAACACATCCAGTCATTTATCATCAGGCTCCAAATTTAACTGAGTTAACATATTTTATTTAATCTTCCCCAAAGGAAATATATTGAAATCTACCAAAATAACAGGGCTTTTTTGGGTAAAGAGGTTCCATAATAAATCACACACACACAACTAACACTTTAATATCCTGCCTCTATGTAAAGAAAACAACTGTCGGAGTAGTTTAAAGCATAATGAAACATAACCTCCCTCCCACGCATGAGTATCCGCATTTCAGTTTTCTTGCTGTATTTTGGGAAGAAAGGTAAAAACGTCTCCTTGATTTTAAAGCATCACTTATAATATTTATTAAGATGAAATGTAAATGTGTTTCCAGTCTTTTAGTGTATACTGGGAATAGACTGTTCTTGTTTCAAGGAAAGGCACATCTTTAAAGCCAGTATTTGGTAGCAACAGCCTTGGAAACTCATGATTTAACAAAAGGAGAAGAAGAAAGTAGTGGATATTGGACTAAAGGGGGAAATACAATCAAATGTGTTCATTCTGCTGAATAACATGAGTAGAGTCCTTTATGGCAAGTGGGGGCTAACTTTTGCAATGGGTGTTTGTTTTAGCAATCTCTAATGTTTTTTTATGAAGCCCAGTAAGTTTTGAATACTGGAGCAGTCTGGTTTGGGAAGAAAAAAAGACACAATGAGTGCATATTACAGTGTTGTAAATCATGTAAATAGAAAATACGTTCTATAAGTAAAAATACACATTTTATAAGATCAAGACTTCTGCTCTAGAATAAGACGAGGAGAAAATATCTGTATCTCAATCACTAGTTTTGACTTTTTAACATAGGACATAGTTTGGGTTAGAACTGAAAAAGTATACTTTTAAATGAGATAAAAATGTTCAGTTTTCAAGACACCTTACATTAAAACATTAGCTCTTATGTGAGTTGACTCATAGTACTTTTTATATATTCCTCTTCATTGATTATTATCAACTCTTAAGTTATTTTCTCTAAACTTTAGACATCAAATTTTCATACACGCTGAGGTGACAATGTCAGCTAAGTAAAAAATAGTTGAGATCACTATTAATATTTCACATAAGAGGTTTCTATATTTGAATTTTACGATGTGATCTCTTTTCCACATCCATGTATTATTTAAGTTGTATAATGCCAAGTTTTTATCATACACAGTTTGACAGATTTTTTTTTCACTCAGACAATATTAATAAGGCATCCAGTAATTGCAGGGTACTTTGTTAGGTCCCAAAGAGAATCTAAAACATGATTCTGTCCAGAACAACTGAACATGAGAATCATAAAAATAGAAAATGCATGCTATAAAATAAATTCATATCAGGCACCATGAGGCCTTCTCCAGTGGAACATGGATTGCACTGGTTTTGCAATGGAAAAGTGTTGGCCTTGAGGCCACAAAATCATTGTGTGAATCCCAACTCTGCCACTTATTAACTGCATAGCTTTAGGCATGTTATCTAGCTTTTTCAGGGCCCTTGTTTTCTCGTCTGCAATCCTGGGATACTAATAATATCTAAATTATAGAGTTATACTTAGGACTAGAGATAGCACACATACTGCACATGACACGTGGTGGTTGCTGGAAGACAATTTTCCATTATTATTCATGCTCCTACATGATTCAAACCATTGGAGAAAAGACAGGTATAGCCAGTGTTTATGTAAGGAGGTATTCAAAGCTATTAAGACTGAGGCTGTCTCCCTCCCTGGAGACATCTCAGGGTAGTAAAAGTAAAACCTTCTGTTTCCCTCCCTGAAGATGTTTTTACATTCCAGAGTAGTAATCCAGAGGTGACTTTGCTCTTTCCCTGCAGGGACATATAAGAGTAGAAATAAAGTCTCTTTTGTGAGGAGAAAAGCATAGACATATCACCTAGAAAAGCTCAGAAATTCTCAATTTTGGAGTTGTTTTTCCTGTGATGCACAGGTAACAGATGGCACTCACCACGTGGGAACTGGGGCATTGAGGGACCCGCCAAAGACACTGCTCTTGCTGTTGCTTTAGTTGTGACTGTTAAACTTTGTTTCTGACCCAAACAGATGTAACTGATAGGAAGACAGACTGATAGACAGGTAGGTAGGTCATGTATTTTGCTTACACATACAGTAAAGTTTGAGACCATTTAGTTTTTTACTTAATAGTAGTTACCTAAGATGTAGTCATTATTTTTATTAGTTAGAAATGGTAGTTTTCAGTTATGTCACTGTTATTAAAGAAGGTATGAAAGATAAGCTAACACTTGAGGTAGCTGGTGAGGAAAAGTGTTCAAATATGAAGAATAGTATGGGCAACGCTGCACAAGAGGTAGCTGAATTCATACTAGAAACGAAATGGCGAATTTTTGCTGGAGCATAGGTTGTAGGAAGAAGAGCCTCCTGTAAAAGAATTCGAGAGAAGAACTTGATTCAAGAGCACGTGTTGCCTTATCAGGCAGGTAGCCTGGAAAACATCCAACAGTAAACAAAATTGCATTCTAAGCAAGTAATGGAGCCTTCAAAGTTCCAATTTCAAAAGATGCATCTTCAAAGATGATCTTAGTGATATACATTCTAAAAATCCGGACAGACTAGAAGGCAAACTTTTCCTACCTTCCTGATGGATACATGAAGGTCTAAAACCAGACCATTTTAGTGGAAACAAGGATAAGTGGAAGTCAGTTTAAAGGAAGGCCTGAAATCTTGTTCTTAGCTTACTGCTCCTCTGACCTTGCTCCAAAATTTACCATCTGTCTATGATCTCAGAATGCACATGGTGGGAGGGCTCTGTGACAGAATATTTTCTTACCATCTCAGAATGAGCTCAGTTCACAACCCATGCTAGCACTGGTAAACTAAGCTTTATAGAGTACTTCAGTTAGAGGTAAGTTCTCCTGATGGCCCAGGAGGGCTGTTGGCAGTCCAGCCTCTACATTCTTATGCCTAACAGCAAGATGGAAAGTGGCAAAGGATGAGTACTTTAGAGACAATTCATGGAGGAAACTTCCACTTAGAGATCTTGAATAAAACAGACTTATAGGCCTACATGAAGTTTCAAGAAAGAGATTTATTTAACCAGATAAATGTGTTCCTCCTCCCCCCAAAATGTGGAAAATGCAAGAGAAAAAGAGGTACCTGATAAGCACACAAATGGGTATAATAGACACAATTTTGCACATCTTCCAGAGAAACTTCTGATTAAATCTCAAGGTTTGCCCCAATAAACAGTGGGCCTATTCAAGTCAGATTCTCAAAAAGTAACATCCAAGAATCACACAGAATCTTTCCATAGAATTCATTTTCAATGACTGGGATTGCTTAGCACAGACCTCAGCCATCTATTTAGCTGGTGAAATATTCTACAATCAAGAGTATAAAATAAATAAAATATACAAATCAAAACCACACTGAGATTGTATCTAATTTCAGTTAGAATGGCAACCATCGAGGATGCAAATGATAATAAATACCGACAAGGATATCTATGGGGACGTAGAAACACTTATACACTGATGGCGGGATTGTAAATGACCACTATGGAGCTCAGTATATTCCTCAACAGACTAGGAATCGAACTATCATAACACCCAGTTATACCACTTCTTGGTATCTTTCTAAAAGAAAAGAGTAATCTTAAAGAATTAACATTAGAATACTATAGAAATACATGCGTTTCCATGTTTACAGCAGCACAATTCACGATAGCCACGTTATGGAACCAATCTGGGTTTCCATCAGCAGATGAATGGATAATAAAAATGTGATATATAAACACAATGGAATTTTACTCAGGCATAAAAAATAGCAAAATTATGTCATGTGCAAGAAAATGGATGAAACTAGGAAATATGCTAAGTGACATCAGCCAGCCTCAGAAAGTCAAAGGCTGTATGACTTCGCTCACACAGGGAGCTAGAAAGAAAACAAGAAAAACCAGGGACCTTAGATAAATGAAAAGAGAGACCCTAAGAATAGTGGAAGGGGGTTGGGGCAAGGATATGTGGAGGGAAAAAGGAGGCTTGAGAAAGGAAACAGCTGAAATAACGCTGTGCTCATATATGAAGGGATCACTTACCAATCCCACTACCATGTACGAGAAGACGGAGAGAGTGGGGTGGAATCCAGAGGGAAATAAACCACATGCTGTGTGCACATAAGAATATATCACATCAAACCTCACTAAGATGTATAATTATACTGTACCAATAAAGGGATATTAGAAAAAGAAAAGAGAAAGTATAAAGAGGAGGCCTCGAGGTTGTTACTATCTTCATCATGATCGTTTTCATTATTAGTGAATAATTAACAATGAAAAAGATCAGGGGTTAAGATAACTTTTAGAAACACCTGAAACTGAGCGAGGCTTGAAGAATGGTAGGATTTGGATTGTGTAGACGAGAGAGAGAGAGAGAGAGAGAGAGAGAGAGAGAGAGAGAGAGAGAGAAGAAGAAGAAGAAGAAGAAGAAGAAGAAGGAGGAGGAGGAGGAGGAGGAGGAGGAGGAGGAGGAGGAGGAGGAGGAGGAGGAGGAGGAGGAGAGAGAATGAATATGAATGAGAATATGAGACTGAATTTAAGGTAAGAGGAACAAAGCCAGAGGCATAGGAAAGCTTAGGGCCAGCACAGGAGAGAAAATGTCTGCAGCCCAGGAAGGGAAATGGGGAAGAAGAGATCCCAGAAGACTTTTGATTCTGTGCTCCAGAGCCTGCTATTAACCCCTAAGCATCAGATGACCAGGTTTCCATACCCTAGTCCACTACTACCTGCTCTCTGTTCAGGAAGGGTGCAGAACTGGCACAGATGCTGGCACATGGGAACAGAGTCCAGGGAAACCGCTAAACACTGGAAGGATAGAGCAGGTTGCAATGGAATGTTTTGTGACATCCTGCCTCAAGACTGCTCCTGGCGTGGGAGAAAGTGTGCTGTCTCCCAGGAGTTTAACGCCCAGGGCAGAGGGGAGAGGCCACCCCAGGGCGGCTTTCTCTCAGCCTCCACCAGACTTCTCTCCCAGTTCCCAAACAATCAGTTTCCCACTCTTAATAAGACGGAGAGAATTGGAGTCTAAGGAATGTTTTGGCTGTTAAGATAGCTATATGGCCTTGGACATTGTGAAACCTTCAATAAAAATGTTTATTGGGTACATAATGAAATCTAATTATGTTTAAAGCAAAACATAGCTGTGTATATGGACACCATATACCACCACAAGCCCTTAGGATAAATTTAGACCTTGGTCAAACTTTAAAATCTATTAACTATTCTTTGGCAGGCCTAAAATATCATTAAAGGTGCTATTTTTGCAAAGTGCCTATAAAATACAGCTTCGAACCTATAAGAATACTAGAGAAGTGGATGGGAATTGCATATACCTTGAAATAAAACCTTGTTTTTAAAATTCACAATCTGAACTAAAGCCCAGAATGTTTTCACATGTTTGTGTAAGCCAGACCACATCATTGGGGGAAAAAATATATATTTTTTTGGTCAGTTTGATTTTTTTTTTTAGTTTGCCTTTGCATTCCCAAGAATAAAATACCAAGAAGTCAAGTCAGGAGAGAATTTGAGAACATGCACAATAGTCTTTTCTGTCCTACTTTTTTTTCTACCACTCCTGCAAGATTTAAGTTATTGTTCCAGCCAAACCTAAAGGTAAAAGTGAGATTGCTTCAGCCTACTTTTCACCCATTCCTCTAATATACAAAGGGCCTTGGAGAGCACAGAGTTGTCCCCTTCTCTATTGGACCCCATGAGTCCAATTCTATAGGTGAATGTCAGTAATTTCCAATTTCTTGTCATGACCCATTGCCACACCTGGTTTGCAGGCCTCTCAAGTTTCTTCTAAGACCTAAGCTCTAAGCTTCAGGTTATAAAAAAGATAGCTCAGTATGGAGGTTGCTGGAAAGTGTAGGAATGGAACCAGCTATACCACTCCTTGTTATCTTTCCAAAAGAATTAAAGTCAGAATACCACAGAGATACATAGTCACAGTAACACAATTCACAATTGCCGAGCTACAGAACCAGCCTAGGTGCCCTGCAACAGAGGAATAGGTAAAGAAAATGCTGTGCACACACTGGGCTTTTACTCAGACTTTGGACAGAATTAGCGAATACTGTTATTACATGAGATCAGTCACTTTCAAAGTCAAGGGTCATGTATTTTCTCTCATAAATGGAAGCAAGAGAGAAAACAGGAAACAAAAGGGGTCTCAAATAAATGAGAGAGGCCAGGAGAATAGTGGTAGAAGGTTGAGGGAGGGAAAGAAGAAGGTAAAAAAGAGGATTGAGGAGGGGAACAGCCCAAACGATGCTCTGTCCATAAATGTAGGTATTACTACCAATCTCACTAACATGTACAGGGAGGGATTCTAGTATGGGGTGGTGAGCATGGAATATGCCAAGTGCTATGTTATTGTATGTGTGTATTATTTTATATGTGATTGTATGTGTGTATTATTTTGAACCCCACTATGATGTTTAATTACAATGTATCAATAAAAGTATAGAGAAGAAGAATCAGACAACACTCTTAAAAAAAAAAAACTCATATTGGAAACTTAGTGGGCTACAGATTCTAAAGACCCAACTTCTTATAATCAAACCTTGTGTTGCTTCAACACAACTGTCCAATCTCAGCCATGCCTCCTTCAGTTTGTGTCCCGCCCTGAGTTTTGAACTCTTGACTTTTGTTCTCTTATTTTCCATGGTTCAGTGGGGGTGAAGGAGAGCCCACAGCTACTGGCCAGCCATTCTCTTACCTACGGACCTCCTGCTCTGAGTGGTGGGAGAGTAGACTTTGTGCTATGCTTATTTAGACATGAATATATGTGTGATGTATATAAATAAATGCAAAATAACAATGATGTCAGATATAAATATGTAAACACAAAAAATATATAAAAATATACAGATATTTTCGTATTCCCTGTTCTGTGAGCTGGTGGTCCATATACTTTGCCTGCCTGCCTACCTGCCTATCTTCCTTTCTTTTTCCATCCTTTTTCTTTTTTTCTTTTTTTCTCTTTTCATATTGGGGTTCAAACTTAAGGGCAGTCTACTTCTGAGCTATACCCCCAGCCTTTTTTTTTTTATTTTGAAACAGAGTCTTATTAAGTTGCTGAGGGTCTGCTAAATTGCTAAGGCTGGCCTCAAACATGGGATACGCCTGTCTCAGCCTCCCAATTACTGGGATTACAGGTGTGTGCCATCACACAAGGCACTCTGCTTCCTTCATTTTTAAAAATATGAACATGTTTCATATGTTATATAGACAGCAATTTAAATATTGTTTGCCATAATACTATAAATCGTTTTTCTAGTCTGAAAATTTTCCTTTTACTCTGTCCATAAAATTCAAATATAGGATTTACTTAATTTTAATATATTTTTCCTTTAGAGCTATTATCATTTAATATGTTGATAAACCCAGGTGTGTAAATATATTCTCTTATATTTTATCCTGTCATTTTTATTATTTTGTTATTTTCCATTTGCAATTCTGAGAATGCAAGGATTCTAACTTCTTTTGAAGACAGTTGTCAGAATGCTGTAGAACATCTCATGTTTCCTGCATGAATCTTTTATTCTAGATTAGCCAACTAAATATTCTCAACATTCAATGCTACTGATTTTTTTTGCCATGTGATCTGGATACTCAAGTGACCGGATTCTAATGTCTCTTCATTAAACTACTCTGTCGTCGAACAGAACACAACTCTTTTTACTTCCCACCGCCCACCACTATTTCTCTCACCACTATTCCTTTTCAAAATTGCCTTAAACTAGCCGGGCGTGGTGGCGCACGCTTGTAATCCCTGCGCTTGGGAGGCGGAGACAGGAGGATCGCGCTGGTTCGGAGCCAGCCTTGTTGGCTTAAGAGACCCTGTTTCCAAATAAAAAAATATAAAAATAGGTCTGGGAGTGTAGCCCAGATGTAGAAGGGCTTCCAGGAACCCCAGGTCCACCAAAATTGACTTACCTTTTTTTTGTCCATTATTTTACCTAAATAAATTTTAGCACCCACCCTTAAGGTAACCCAAACGATCCTACAGAAATATTAACTAGGGCTTCTTTTGTTAAAACATTAATTTGGGGAGAGGTCTTCTAACAAACCTCCTACCTATAATTCAATATCCCTAGTGGATATATAAATACTGTCCTTCAAACCCCAAAGTCACTGTATAGTCCCTTGACCCCTCTAGGTTAATGATGACTTGTGATTGAACTCACACAGAACACAAATTACATTTGTGTAGTACTTCATAGTCCTATTGTTCTGTGTGATCAAAGGTCTTTGACACACCTGACTGTGTCTTGATCTGGCAACAGGAAGGATATATGATAAATCTTATGTTGTCAACATGAACATGGTTGTCAACAACATATGATTGAACTACCAGACACACTCTTGGGTTTTATATTCCCTAGTCATGCACTTTTCCTACTCCGTGGGCCTGTTAGATCTCTCCTAAGACATTATCACACTAATGCACTTTCTTTTGATTGAAAAGCTGTACTAGTCACAGTTCACAGATAATATATACAATCCACAAAATACTATCTCTAAAAGGCACATACGATTTGATCTGAGAGGACTTTTAGACATTATAGAGAAGCATTTCTTTGATTTAGAGTTGAAGAAATTGAGGCTAAGAGAAGTGAGGCCTTTTTCAAGATTGCCCAGTTTGTTGGTGATTGCACAGTACAATATCTATTTTTAAGCACATGTTCTGGCTTTGATCTGCTGGCAGTTCTCTCTGTTGAAAGCTGCCAGGCTAAAAAATAATATAAAGTAAAATAAATATGCTGGTAACCATGCCAGAAACTCAAAAGCAGAGCAACATTTTCTCCAACACCTCAAAGTACCAAGGGATACTTATATACTTGTGTTCTCAAGGTGATCTGTGTGAGAAGTTCTTTCCACATACCCACCAACATGAGCACATGCTTACTCTCTGCTGTCACCAGAACAAATACCATCTGGCTAGATTCAGGCTATAATCATCTGAAGTGGCTCAGATCCCATGCCCTTAATTTAATTTTGAAGGGACACAAATCATAGCTAGTTTCCTATGTCTTAATAAAAAGCAAAATGTCAAAATGTGCAACCAGACATGGTTTTCACTCTTTGTCTTGCTCTGAGGTGAAAGGAGTGGTGAATCTCTCTCACCAGATTGATACCTTGGGACCTTTTCTCTGGTTTTAACCTGTTTAGGCAAGCTTTGGGCCAGGAGTTCCCGAGGCAGTGAGAAAGTCCTCATCCCCCTAACCTTCTCGTTCTTTCAGATAAGTCATCACCAAAATGGTCAAAAGTCGTATAGTTTCTACTTTTAGTGTCATAGCTCTTTTAAGTATTTCTGTAAGCTACATAAAACAAAAATGTCAACAAAACTTGAATAATTTATGTTGCACACAATGTTCTTGCAGTTTTTCTAATAAAGCTATGTTTTTTTTTTACCAAGAAAAATTAGCACCATTCAACTGATGGCTGGTTGTTACAGATCCTGTCACAGAGTTATTTTTCAGTCTTGGGAATATCAGCCCTGACTTTATGATATATTCACCAGAAAGTTTCAATGTGCACTCTACTTGATTTTTCAAATATTCAATGAACTCTTTTGCCAGATTCCCAACTTCTTAATTGTATTTTATTAAATCCCACTCAGCAACCACACTCTTGGGTATATCTAACCTAAATGATTGCAAATGGCTAAAAAAAAAAAATCATGAAATTATCCTACTGGTTCCCTGTAACTTCACAGTTACCAATGCCACCTGGTCTCTTAAGAGTTCTGACGATACTTCCTTGTTTTAATACTCCTCTCTCTTACTGTATTCTTTGTTTCCACATTTCTTTTTGCCATCTTCTCACACAGTAGAAAATCTTTTCAGTTTCTTACATAATAAAAAGCAGGTTATGAATACGCTTGTAATCTCAGCATTTGGGGGGCTGAGACAGGAGGGTCATGATTCAATGACAGCCTCAGCTACTACTTAGTGAGGCCCTTTGCAACTCAGTGAGATCCTGTTTCAAAATAGTTAAAAATATGGCTGGGGATGTAGCTTGGAGGAAAAATGTCCCTGGGTTCCATCCTTGGTACCACATACACACACACATACACACACACACACACACACACACACACACACACACACAAAGCAGGTGATAATCTCCAAGCTCTCTTCACCAACACCAATCCTTTATTCTTTCTCATGCTTCAGAGTGAAAGATTTCCCATTTCTTTCCAAGACCAAGTCTTCCACCCACGCTCTGGATCTAGGCAACGTGAAACTGGTCACCCAGATTTTCTATAGATTATTATCCCTCCCTTTCATGTCATTCACTATCACTAGATCCCTGCATCCGGCGACCTTGTTCATCTTGCTATCTTGTTTCTATTATCCTGGAACAGCAGGTGACACAAATGGGTGCTTACTAATGTTGAAGGTTGGAAGAATCCTACAGTTAAAAAAGTCACATAGCTGAATTCAATGAGTAGCTTGACTATGCTAAGAATCAATAGACATCCTCAGCACCTTTAAACTTGTGTGAAATGCCAATAATAAGCAATCCTCAGCCTGTGTGTGTGATTTTGTCTACACTAGTATGCTTTTCTCATCCTTTCTACTTTTTATCATCTTAGGACCTGATTTCTTGGCTTTATTTTCCCCCTGGTTGCCTGATGGTTCTGCCTTTTGATCAACATATATTGCCCACAATAGACTTGTCATCTAATGACCTCTGTAATTCCCAGGATCTGAGTCATCCACTTGTCAAGTCCATATACATCCAAACAGGAAATGACTTGGGCTCCCCATATCACTAAACTAGAATTCTCAAAAAAAAAAACAAAATAACTTGAAAATTCCATTGCAAATATGTAATGCAAGAAATGATTATAAGGGGCAACAAACTCAGTGAGAAAATTTTGGAAAAACTGAGGACTGTTCTACTTTGTCTCTGAAAGAGTAAAACAGTTGGTGGTCACTCTTGATAGTGGCTTACAAAAAGATGGTGTTGGGGGCCCGGGTTGCAGGACTCTGGGCCCCGGGCCAAACCACATGTAGCACGCCAGACCCCTGGAGAAACCGGGCCCAATACCCTGGGTCCTGGGCGGGGGTCGCGTGGGGCACGCAAGCCGGGGCCCGGGACCCGGGACTCTGGGCCCCAGACCAGAACGTGCGTAGCACGCCAGACCTCTGGAGAAACAGGGCACAGTAAGACGCTGGGTCCCCGAACCGGGGGGGGGGGGGATCGCGCGGGGCACACAAGCTGGGGCCCGGGTCACGGGACTCTGGGCCCTAGGCCAAACTGCGCGTAGCACTCCAGACCCCTGGAGAAACCAGGCCCAGTACCCTGGGTCCTGGGCGGGGGTCACATGGAGCACACAAGGTGGGGCCTGGGTTGCAAGACTCTGGGCCCCGGGTCAGAACGCGCTTAGCACACCAGACCCCTGGTGAAACCGGTCCCAGCACCCTGGGTTCCAGGCAGGGGTCGCATGGGGCACACGAGCCAGGGCCCAGGTCGCGAGACTCTGGGCTCCAGGCCGGAATGAGCGTAGCACGCCAGACCCCTGGAGAAACCGGGCCCAGTACCCTGGATCCTGGGCAGGAGTCATGTGGGGGGCACGCCAGCTGGGGCCCGGGTTATGGGACCCTGGGCCCCAGGCAGAGTAGTGCAGAGGACTCTGGACCCATGGGGAAACCGACCGGGTCACAGTGCTACTGAGTGCCTGATCCCACTACCTCCTCAAACCACATATACTGTCTTCTCTTATTCAAAAAAATAAAAAAGAAAGGAAAAGAAAGAGAAAAAGAAAAATATCAGAGAGGAGTTAAGAAAGCCATTGTAGATGCCAGGACACTGGAGATGCAGACAAAACTTATCCAAATGCACTGGAACTTATGGAAAAATTCCCCGTGAAGGCGGACTGCTGTTTCTCTATATTGTTAAGAATCTTGGACATCACCTGTAAGGAAAGAGTCTAGCAGAGACCAAGGAGAAAGGCAGTGTTGAAAGCAGTCTCTGCGATGGCAGTGGAGACTTGTATTCAGGAGAAGCAGAAACCGGATCCTACCAACCTTATTTATTTTTTGGAGAAATTACACCAAATGTCAAATGTTACTGTCACGCATGCTTAGGAACACTAGACAACATTCAGATTGGAAAAAGAGCCTGGGAAGGATTTGAAATGGTGGAGGCAGTGGTAATGGCAGTGGCCAGTACTCAGGGGAGGCAGGGATCTGATACATTACACCTGGAACCTTTGAAATAATAACCCCAGAGACAGTGATCGGAGCCTGCTGAGGGTTTAGGCCGGTGCCGGGGCCAATGGCCAACATCGGAGCCTGCCGTGAGGCAAGGCTGCTACTGGGGCCTCCGAGGCTGGGATCAGAGCCTGCAAAGGGGTTAGGCTGGTACCGGGGCCAATGGCTGGCATCGGCCTTCCGTGAGGCAAGGCCACTACTGAGGCCTCTGAGGCCGGGATTGGAGCTTGCCAAGGGGTTAGACTGGTGCTGGGGCCAGCGAGGCTAGCATCGGAGCCTGCCGTGAGGCAAGGCCAGTGCTGGGGCCTCCGAGGCCGGGATTGGAGCCTGCCGAGGGGTTAGGCTGGTGCTGGAGCCAGCGGCCGGCATTAGAGCCTTCAGTGAGGCAAGGCCGCTGAGGCCTCCAAGGCCAGGATTGGAGCCTGACGAGGGGTTAGGCTGGTGTTGCGGCCGGCGAGGCCAGCATCGGAGCCTGCCGTGAGGCAAGGCCGGTGCTGGGGCCTCTGAGGCTGGGATAAGAGCCTGCTGAGGGGTTAGGCCGGTGTTGGGGCCAGTGAGGCCAGCATCAGAGCCTGCTGTGAGGCAGGCTGCTACTGAGGACTCCGAGGCCAGGATTGGAGCCTGACGATGGGTTATGCCGGTGAGGGGCCAGCGAGGCCGGCACCGGAGCCTGCTGTGAGGCAAGGCTGGTACTGGGGCCTCCGAGGCCAGGATCGGAGCCTGCCGAGGGGTTAGGCCGGTGTTGGGGCCAACGAGGCCTGCATTGGAGCCTGCCATTAGGCAGAGCCAGTGCTGGGGCCTCCAAGGCCAGGATAAGAGCCAGCCGAGGGGTTAGGCCAGTGCCGGAGCCAATGGCCGGCATCGGAGCCTGCCGTGAGGCAAGGCCGCAACTGGGGCCTCCAAGGCTGGGATCAGAGCCAGCTGAGGGGTTAGGCTGGTGTCGGGGCCAGGGAGAACAGAATTGGGGCCTCCCATTGAGGCAAGGCCGCTGCTTGAGCCAGCGAGGTCTGGATCAGTCCACCGGGAAGCCAGGCCACTACTGGGGCCATCAAGAGTGGGATCGGTACTTGCAGCACGGCATGCACAGAGAAATATCGCAGAAAATATAAATTAGATGCTTCCCCTAATCAACAGGAAGAAGTTGAGCTATCGAAAGGGCCCTATAGTGAAGCAACTAATGTGACCAATCAGAGGGTATGGAATAGTGGAGGACGGAGCCTCTTTAAAACGCAGGAGGTACATAAACAAATGTATCAAAGTTAATCACCAAAGAAGCATGGGATCAAGGGAGGGGGAGGGAATGGGATGGGGGCTGGATGAGGGCTAATTGGATGATGTTGTGCTTGTATGTATATCCTCTAAAGTCTTGTACTCCAATGTGAATGATATATGACTACAATGCACCAATTAAAATAAATAAATAAATAAATAAATAAAGATTAAAAAAAATAAAGATAGCAAGGGCCTCATGTTCCACTCTTAGAAATTACACACTGGCTATCTATAAAAAAAAAAAAAAGATGGTGTTAATTCTTCTCTTCCCTTTCTTTACTTCACCAAAGGCCACACCAATGTGTCCTTGGGAATACACACACACAGCAGTCCTCACTTGACTACAAGGATCATTCGAGACCTCCAGAAGATGCTTGAGTCCTTGGATAGGAACCAACCCTGTGGATATTAGGCCTTTTCCCACTTGTCCTAGAGCGATGCCACAGAGTACCGGAGCCAATCCATGCACACTTCATATCCAGCTGCCTCCTCTGCTCATACGGCCACATCAGCACCCTGTACTTTGGGCTGTTACTAAGCTAAATAAGGGCTACTGGTCACAAGTGCTGCGATATCTCAACAATCAGTTCAATGAGTGGTTGCTACTAAATGATTAGAGTGCTGGTGGTGCAGACAACACGGATCCACAAGAGAAAGGGGTGATTCATATCCAGAGCATGACAAAGACAGTAGGAGGCTCTGTCCTGCTACTCAGAATAGCATGCATTTTAAGACTTATAAATTGCTTATTTCTAGACTTTTTCATTGAATCTTTCAGGCCATGGTTGTTTACTAGTAACTAAAGTGAAGCCACAGATAAGGGGGATTGCTATAGAGTCCATGAGCCCTACTGCAATAAGGAACAGAAAAAGAAAAAGAGGAAACTGACTACATCCAATACCAATTCTTACTCCTCTTCTTCCCCCTTCTAAACTCAAGTGTTGGTAGAATAAAAATTCTCCTCCCCAATTTGAGGAAACTCTGAAGGTTTAATGGTATAACTGAGAAAAGACTTTGTTGGTGCAATCAAATAAAATAGGAATAGTTAGTTGTGCTTTTTTGTTTGTTTGTGTTTGTGTTTGTTTTCTTTCCTGGAAATTTCACCCTAGTGTGAACCACCAGCTCTCTCAGACCTGGGCATAAACCAAGGCCCTTTCTCAATTTCCATTGACTAAACAGAATAGATGATAAGCTGGCCAAATATATGCTTAAGAAATTCCTCCAAATTTGCCAGGGTTGGGTATGAGCTACAGATTGGACTTGGGTCCCCAAAGTTATTCTAAAGTACAACAATTCTCTCCCATTGTCAGGGGTCCAGAAGGTTATTCTAAATTAGTCCAAGCTAGGCATGGTGGTAGAATGCTCATAATCCCAGTATTCGGGAGGCTGAGACAGGAGGATCTTGGTTCACAGACAGCCTTAGGTACCTAGTGAGGCCCTTTGCAACTCAGTGAGACCCTGTTTCAAAATAAAGAATAAAAAATAGGGGTGAGGGTGTAACTCGGAAGTAGAATGTCCCTGAGTTCCATCCCCAGTACTGCAATAAATAAATAAATAAATAAATAAATAAATAAAGGAGTTCGATCTTGATTTTTCAGGCTCATAAAGCTCCATCTGATTGTGGGTACTTAGAAAGTCCACACAGTTCCTATGGAAGTGGCTTACCCAAGCCCATACTACCAAATAGAGTAATTATTTCTCCTAACAGACGTGCTTCTTTTGCATACACACTAGGTGAAAATAATCACTTTTGAATTCTGACTTGATAACCCAAACAAGACACTGGCAGAAAGAGATGGAATTAAAAATTGGAGATATATCAGAATAGATTTTGAAAAGGCCAAAGAGGTTTGCATGTGATACACAAATTCTTCTCATGGTAGGTTTAATGCAACTACTTATAGACAGCTACAAGTACTGCTTCTAAGATACATTCTTATTGTAAAAAAAACACATGTAAGGGAGAAAAGTACATGTGAAAGTACAGGTAAGTACCACCCAAGTTAGAAAAAAGAAAACAAGAATATTGGCCTCTTCCCAAAATCACCTTCCTCCTGAATCCAATCCCTTTTCTTCTTAAAAATAACCATCAAGTTGACTTTTATACCAGCATTGTTATGGCTTTACTACTTTTACTTTTATGCAGTTAGAATATCTTATGATCAAATTATAGTATTTATTCCTTTATTTATGGATTTTAAGAATCAGCCAAAATGTATTTAGGTAAAAAATTCATTGATGCTATTGTTTATAACTGTGGTCCAATCCGTTTCAATACTTCATAATTCATGCATTCTCCTATTGATGATATTGTTTCCACTTTGTAACTGTTTTAAAAAATGAACCTACAAATTTTTTACCCCTGTCCCCTAGAGTACATATGCATGCATTTCTCTAGGATGGATACTTAGAACTGGAATTGGTGAAATATAGCAATATGCCTTTATATCACTACATTACATATTGGAAATCGTTTCCCAAAGAGGTTTTCTAATAAGCTTTGTTCCCCCCTAATGGCTACAGGCTATTCAAATAGGATTTTCTGTGACATGCCTATTCAATACATCTTCCCATTTTTCTATAGAATTACTCTTTGTTATTGATTTGCAATTAAGTGATTTGACCAAGGTCACATAAATAATAAATAGTAGAATGATGTCCAAAACCTGAGTCTGATTTGAATATTTTTAATAAATATTACTTTGTAAATTAGACACAAAATAGTTCATGGTAAAAGGCAAATAATTGCATTTATTAACAAATACAACTAATGACCCCCCATATATATATAATTTTACTCATAGATTCTGCCAGGAATATCACTTATTACTGAGTAAATAAGCAATTACTTAATGTTCACTGCAATGCATGTTTGGATATTTATGTTTGTATGTATTTTATATGGAAGTTCTAAGTGTATGTAGGTTTGTACTTATGAAGAAAGATAAAATCATGTGAACCCTTTGAACTCATTTGAGAGTAGTAGTAGTTTGAATAAAGCATAACTGATAGGCTTGATTCATTGGTGAGAGTGAATTTTGTATTCATTCAAGTATACATGTGGGTAGAATATTGACATCAAATTATTGTTTTGTTTTTTATTTTTAGTTTTGGTACTGAGAATTGAACTCAAAAGCATTTTTCTACCTTCGAGCTACTTTTCCAGACCTTTTTGTTGTTGTTGCTGTTGTTGTTATTTGAAAACAGGTTCTCACTAGGTTGCTGAGATTCTTGCTACATTGCTAAGGCTATTCTCAAACCTACAATCCTCCTGTCTCAGCTTCCCAAGTACTGGAATACCTGGCCAAGCTATTGCTTTGTAACAGCTGATTAAACCATGAGACAGCAATATGTGAGCCAATAACATGGAGATATAAAAATTATATATATATATTATATATAATTATAAAATTTTTAATTTTATATTTTATATTCTATATTTATAGAATATTTTATGATCAAATTATAGTATTTATTCCTTTATTTATGGATTTTAAGAATCAGCCAAAATGTATAATTTTAATTTTTTATAAAATATAAAATTATATATAATATATAATATTTTATATATATATAATCAAAGTTTCACTTCTGGCCTTCTTTATAACATTCTTCTCTCTCTCTCTCTCTCTCTCTCTTTCTCTCTCTCTCTGTTATTCTTTGTCTTCCCTCGTCTATTCTCATGTGTTTATGTTATAAGAGGTCTGTATTTATTCCTTTATTTATGGATTTTAAGAATCAGCCAAAATGTATAATTTTAATTTTTATAAAATATAAAATTATATATAATATTATATATTATATATATATGTAAAAATTGCAAAGTTTCATTTCTAGCCTTCTTTATAGCATTCTTTTCTCTCTCTCTCTCTCTCTCTCTCTCTCTCTCTCTCTGTTATTCTTCATCTTCCCTCGTCTATTCTCTTGTGTTTATGTTATAAGAGGTCTGCAAGCATGGAGCCATTTCAGTGTGTTGGAGGAAAGAGTTGCAGAAGAAGGACCAAGGAACAGAGGAACAGCGGCAGAGGGAGAGATTAACTCTGGATGCTGGCTTGCACTTCTGTTGCCTTCTTTCAACTCTTCTTTCTGTGCAAATAGTTCCTACCTCTCAGCACACCAGGCCCGGAGAACAGAGCCTTATCTGGTGCCAATAAAGAAGCCACTGCTGTCGAGCTGCAGGTGCAAGCCCTCAATTAGGACACGCCGTTCATCTCTGTCAACACTAATGAAATTCAGAAGCCTAAAGTGACAGGTACAGCAACTGGTTGGGGAGTTTAAAAATTAATACCTTCAAGTTTCATTTTCCCATTCCTTCCAGCCTCTGCTCCTTTCGCCGAGAAGGTGAGCCAAAGGAGTGTCACCTGCCAGCACATGCAGGCCCAGGAGTCGAAGTGGAAACCCAAATGGCATTGCAGAATTGTCCTGAAAGGCAGGGAGAAGTAGGGGATAAAACCTGGGCGCCCTTTTGAACTCCAACAAGACAAATGAGCCTTCAGTCATGATATTCCAGACCAGAACTGACAACTTTCAGAGGCAGAAGTATGATTGCGCTTGCAGCCTGCCCATTAGAACCCACCCGGAAGAATAGATGAAGACTGAGATGCTGCAGAGGTCTGTCCGTCAGAAGCATGCTTTCAGACAAAGCCAATGTGCTGCCGAGGAGCCTAATTTCTGAAAATAATCATGAAGTATCTACAAGATTTTATACGGCAAGACTACACCCTTTTTCCCAGGTGAAATAAATCATAACATATAAATTATATTCCAAATAAGAGAAACTGAAGACCTGGCTAGGAAAGTCATTGTACATGACTTGGGTTTTTTTTTTTTTTAATATGCAATTAACAGAGAGCATTTTTAAATGATTCCTTTTCCTGTTAAGATTAGAAAACATGCATTTTCAACACCCTGTATACGTATTTTCTCTGAGTTAATCTGAACATCTCCTACAAATGATGTGAAAATTTGCCATGAATCAGGACCGAAGCATTTGACAGCAAATCCCCTGCTGAAATCTGAGAGCCCATGTTGAACAGATTCCTGTAGTATGAGTGGAATATTGCCAAGAATTTTTTTTAAGAGCCATGATGTCTCAGAGGAAATATATAAACAATTTCTGATTCCTTTAACCAGGGCGGCCGAGAGCCCGTTCCTGGAGGTTAAGACCAACACACACTAGCTATAGTCCTTCCTCCTTTCTCTCAGCCCCTGACTCTAGGCACCTTCTCCCTCTGCCCATGGAGTTGCAGCCTCTCTGCTCTGGCTTGAGCTCAGCTGGACTCAGATGCTGCCTTTTTCTTCATTTAGCTGTAGCTCAGGTCGAGCCCAGTTGGTAGCTTCTTCTTTGAAAGCTGCTTGCAGCTGTAGTTTCCTTTAGTCATATGTAACATTCTGCCTTCAGCCCTTCCCAGCATGGCACCTATTATAAATTCATAAGCCTCACCCATCCCCACACTTGAGTGCACATCATCTAAGACAGTACATGCCAACGCTGGGAAGCCATCCCACAGCAAACACATTTCCCATCTAAACCCAACAAACTCGGCTCTTTAATAAAAATGCTCCTGGGCTTTTAGAGTGGAGGAGTATTCAATGACACATGATTTAAGCATGACAGAGTTTTTCTCTTTAATTTCTATTAGGAAAAATGCATTCATGCAGGAGGCAGTGTAGGTAAAATAACCCATACCATTTGTCACTAAAACCAGGACACTTTTCAGAGTGAAATTGGATATTATTTATAATTGTTCCAGGATGATCGATACGAACTCAAACTTTCCCAAGCTAGTCTGCATGTTCTCATCCTGCTCAGGTCCTCAAAATGACTCTTGCCAGTAAACACAATCAGGACAAACAGGTGGCTGGCCAGGGGAAAATCAGTCAGCTGACCTCACAGGTTTCCTTTGACCTAGAAAATTTTAAAGAGTGGTATGTGTTTTCCAGTAGTGAAGAATTGAACATGACATGTTTTGGAAAAATTGGAAGAGAAGAAAATGAAATATTGGGTCTTAGGGAAGAGAATATCTAGAGAAAGGAGATAATAATTATACGAGCAACTTCTGGTCAGCAAAACCAGCAGACAGATTCTGATTAAGCACCTACTATGGAACAAAATCCTCTTGCAGGCACTGAAGGGTCTTTCAGATATTAGGTATTGTTTCTGGTACACACAACACTTAGCACAGGAAGAGGATAATTAGGCTCAAGACAATCAGGGGATTTTAGGAAGTCAGGGAGAAGAAAACTGGTTAAGCTGATTTTTGATTGTATTATTATTATTATTATTGATGATACTGGGGTTCCTGGAAACCTTTCTACATTAGGGCTATATTTCCAGACCTATCTTATATATTTTTTTAATTTGGAAACAGGGTCTCTTAAACCAGTGCAGCTGGCTTTGAACCTGCACGATCCTCCTGTCTCCACCTCCCAAGCACGGGAATTACAAGTGTGCGCCATCACACCCACTGATTGTATTATTTAATTAGACAGAGGAGAAGTGGGGGGCGGATAGCAGAAATAATACACTGAACAGTGTGGAATCATTGATTTACAGTTTAAAATGAGCAGAGGAACCAAGCTGGAAAAAGCAAGCTAGGGTCCAGGACCAGGACATAGGGCCACAGTGATCAGTAGAGGGGCATGAATACAGGATGCGGATAGTTACCTGAGAATGGGAGAAACCACTGGAAACCTGGAAATTATGTGACCCATGTTTAGAAAACAGCCTGAAAGACTCTTTCTGATTAATCATTGTCTGGGGGAAGACCAAAGTAGGGAGACCAGGTGTAGGTTGTTCCAACACTACACATATGAGGAGGAAAGGGCCTTCTTGAAGATGATAATGATTAAAACAGAATTCAGATACATATATATCCATGTGTAGAGTAGCACGATACACAATAGCCAAACTATGAAACCAGCCTAGATGTCCATCAGCAGAGGAAGCAACAGATGTACTAAAGTGACTCACTGAACACATCTCATCATGCAAAGACATCAAAACAGAGTCCACAGGCAGCTGCTGGAGAGTCCATGAATCTCATAACTCAGACTTCCAGGAGACACAATGGAGAAGTTAGAAGAAGCATTTCTGGAGTAAATCACAAACAGGAGTAGGCTACTATGATTGAAAGAAGAAGCTGAATGAAATTTGCTGAACAGGGAGAAAGGATGTCATTCTCTCTCAGCTAAAGAGGATGTTAGTAGGTACAGATAAGGTGATATTTAAGTGCTAAAGAAAGTATATCTTGGACCTAACATCACATTATCTCTCAAGAAGTTAATACTAGAATATGTCTCTGGTTCCCTCTTGACAAGCATTAAAAACTTTTCTTTTATTGTATATGTGTGCTTCTTTATATCTTTATTCCATACCTCCCTATTTTGATTTTTATTGCCCATTTGATTTGCTGACTGCTTTACTATCTTCCTTTGGTGTCTTTCTTAACTAGCTATATATAATGTTAAACTATATAGATGTATTTTCTAGTTGTTGAACTTTATGGTCTGTAATTTTTCTCCTCCTGGTATTTCAGTTAAAATCATTTTATTGTCCCTATTTTAGCCCATGTTCAAGTCAGACTGATATCTAAAGTTATTTCAATGAGAAAAGTACTGAAAATGTCAAAATATTTAATTATTTCATTTTGACTCTAAAAGTGTCTAGGATTCAAAAATATTTACAATTGCATAGTGGGAGTTCCTGGAAACAGAAAAGTATGGAAACTGGTCTTCACATAAAGCTCTATTTTATCAATGGTGGAATCAGTTACAGCTTAGCTAAAGTTATATTGGATTCAGGGGAAAAGTGCATTTACCAATTATAAGAGGACCTGAGGCTGAATTTGTGCACTGAATACAATTTGAAATTGCTGAAATACTAAATAAATATGTAGATGGATTTAAAATTTTAAATTCATCATTTTTATTTTCATGTTTTGTAAAATAAAAAAAAACACTATCTGTTGTCAAAACAGGACTCACCTAACTGCCAGGATGATTCAGAGGTGGTAGACTCCTGATAGGGCTTCAAAGGTCCAAACAGAATCTGAAAAAAGCTGTTAATTATCTAGGTTTTTAAAAACACCTAGATGTTTGATACTATGTATAAAACATTTATATTGAATTTTTTATTCAAATACTTATTCAAATATTGCATTCCTGCAGCTCCTGAAATTGTCTTTTAACCTCCTTTGCCTCAAAAACAGAATCAATTACCAAGAAATTTTGGTTATATTTAGCATAGAGGCATCATATATTTGTCCCATAACATTAACTCTCCATCACCTAACATTCGGTTAGCAGTGACTACTGTCTGGAGTGGCAAAGGTGTTTACAAGTATGTATCCTTCTTCTACACCTTAACCAAATAAGGCTCAGAGAGACTTAGCAAGTTATAGATGACAGTCAGAGCTAGCATGGGCTTGTGTGACCCAGGACGCACAGTCCTCCTCCTTCTGCCCCAGGGGGGGTCTTCCCACATCACATCTGGTATGAATTCTATTTTTAATACTTTTATTGAGGCAATGTAATTATACATCACAGTGAAATTCAAGGTAATACAACCATGTATGCATGCATCACCTAATGTATTTCTCCCATATAACTTCCCCTTCCCCATACAAATTAATAAAGTTGGTAGTGATATCATCTTGTATGAACATAACCTGATTTGAACTCTTCCTTTCCTCAAGCTTTATTTTCCCCCTTTCTAACCCTCTCCCCTAGTTTACTTTCTACTATTCTGTTTTTTTTCCTCCTCATTTGACTGAAGTCCCTTTTGCTTCCTATTTTTGTTCTATCTTCCCAATGTGATAGAAAATATATAACCCTTGACTTCCTGAGCAGAAGGCTGACCTTGCCTAGCATACCTCCTAGTTCTATCCATTTTTATTTTGCAAGTGGTGCAATTTTCTTCTTCTCTATGGCTGAGAAGAACTCTATTGTGTTTCTATTACACATTTTCATTATCTATTCATCTGTTGATGGTCACCTAGACTGGTTTCATAATTTGGTGATTGTAAATTGTGCTGCTATAAACATGAGTGTGCATGTTTCGCTATAGTATTCTAGCCTCATTTCCTTTGGAAAAATACAAGTGGTATGGCTGGGTCACATGGTGGTTCCATTCCTAGTCTTCTGAGGGACTTCCATAATGAATCCATAGTGATTATACTAAGTTAGAATCCCACTAATTGTGTATAAGAGTTCTTATTTCCCCATACTCACACCAGTGTTTATTATGGTTTGTAACCTATATGATTGCCATTCTAATTGTAGTTAGATAGAATCTCAGGGTAGCTTTATTTGCATTTTCCTGAAGAAGGCCTTAGAAAATAGACTTTTCATATTCTTGAAGAGATAGAATAAAATCTGCCCCAAAAACAGCTATACTACCAAAAGCAACCTACAGATTCAATGCAGTCCCTACTAAAATATCAACTCAAGAGCTAGAAAAAATAGTCCTAAAATTTATATGGAAGAATAAAAGATCCAGAATAGCCAAAGAAATCCTGAGCAGTAAGAACCATACTGAAGGTACCACAATACCTGATTTCAAATTATATTACAGAGCTATAGTAATAAAAACTACAAAAATATACTCTCTATTCTACAGACAGATCAATGGAGTAGAATAGAAATTACAGAAACAAATCCTCACACAACCTGTCGATTTTTTAGAAAAGTGCCAACAACATAAACTGGAGAAAACAGCATATGGTGTTGGGAAAACTTGATAGCCATACGCAGAAGAACGAAGTTTGACCCCATTTCTGACCCTGCAGGAATGTCACCTCCAGATGGATTAAAGACCTAGAATTAAGCCAGAAAGTTTGCAATTACTGGAAGTGGGCAGAGAGCCAACTCTCCAACATAGAGGCACCATAAGGGACTTCCTCAAAAAAAAACCGTAGAGCTCAGGAAATAAAATTGAGAATTAACAAATAGGATGCCATTAAAAGTGACTAAGCCAAGCATGGGAAGGAGGGAGGGGGAGGGAATAGGGAGGGAACTAGGTAAGGGCTAATTGGGTGATGTTTGCATGTATGTCTCCACCATCTTTTTTTTTTCCCATTAAGACGAATGAATACAATGCACCAATAAAAAAATAATGATTACTAAATAAATAAATAAATAAATAAATAAAGTGATTGGGCCATAAGTGATACAATCAAGAGTCTGAAGAGAGGAGGTCCAGCCTCTTGGTCGGTTGTGCCTCAGCCCTTGTCAACCAGCAGCCAGAGAGCCCAGGAACCAGTCTTGCTCTTGGCTGAGATCCTCTCCCGTAACCACAGCATGCCTGTGCGGCCAGCAGACCATGGTGCGGCGCCTAGCGGTGGAGAACCGCTACTGGCTGAGCCAGCCCTACCTGACCCTACGTAGAACAGGAGTTTGGCCATGTGGCGGCACGCAAGGCCCATGACTTGGGGTCCATCAAGGCTGTCTCCGCGTCCAGGTTTCCCCTGCAGACTAGCTCCGCCATCTCAACTTCGCCAAGAAGTGGTCCTGACCCTGAGTTCCAAGGACTGAACTTGGAATCGAAAACCAACAAACCAACAAAACTGTAATTTCTATCAAAATGTGAGCCTCTACCCTAGAGGCTTATGAAAACAAGCCTGAGAATAGTGGTCTGTATAGGGAATATATGGGCCCCTAAACACCCTAATATTTAAAACTACAAGAATGGAACTAGAAAGTCCCAAGGAGGAAAGAGAGAGGAGAAGCTCCAGGGCAGAAGAGGGTTTATTGGGATAAAATCCGCAGAGGTGGGTCTCCAGGAAAGGTTGGAGCCCATGTTCACTTAAGGACTAGATGTTCATATGAGTTAAAAAGAGATTCTACAGGAAGAGGGAACCCATGGTTAACTATTGCTAAGGAGGGGGTGTTGCATCAGGGATAAGCAGGGTAATGGGGCTCTCATGTAGGCAGAGGGGTCTAGTAAGCAAGGGTCTTATGGGCAAGTCTAAGGCAAGACAATGGGGGCATTTGGGGAAGCAGGGGGGAAGGGTGTGCTCAGCAAAACGTGGGGCTTTCTGGTCAAGATGGAGTCACTTTTTGAGGCTCTAAAAATAATCAGATATTTTCTATCAAAGACCAGCTTGACTTAAGCTCCTTATTGTAAAACCACCATTTTGTAACCTCCTGTGTACCTCTGTTTGCTCTGTCAGTTTCCAACTCCTGAGAATTATGAGTGGCCAGCCCTTCTCCAGTGCCCCCCCAACCAGTGGGGTAGATTGTAGGGCTGCTGTGCTCTCACCAATAGGAGGATAGCACCAGACCCTTCCACAGAAAATAAAACACCCAGCAGTTTTCCACCAGGTTGTTCTTGCCCATCTTTCTTTCTTCCAAGCCACTTTCAACCATGTCTTTTATTGTGATGTGATGAAAACTTATTTCTAACAACTATAATCATTGTCCTTATATTTTCTTGTTTCTTTAGCCTGATAAGATATCAGATTTTCTGGTTCACAGATGACATAAAACATATTTTCATTTAAAGTTGTAATAAAACTATAAACTATGAAAATAATCTCTACAGCAAAGGAAACTATAATGAACCTCAATCGAGAGCCAACAGAATGGGAAAAGATCTTTGGCAATTACTCCTCTGATACAGGACTAATATCTAGAATATCCAGAGAACTCAAGAAACTCAGCACAAAGAAAATAAATAACCCAATCAAAAACTGGGCTAGTGAATTAAATAGACACTTCATGAAGGAAGAAATTCAAATGGCCAATAAATGCATGAAAAAATTCTCAATATCATTACCAATCAGAGAGATGCAAATCAAAATTACCCTACGATATCACCTTATTCCAACTAGAATGGCAATTATTCAAAACACAACAAATGATGACAAAGATGTGGAGAAGTGGGAACTCTAAAACATTGTTGGTGGGTTTGCAAATTAGTGTAACCACTTTGGAAAACAGTATGGAGAATCCTCAGAAGAATGGAAACTAACTTACCATTTGGTCCACCAATACCACTTTTGGGTATCTATCCCCAAAATAAACATTATCAAACTAATGCATGTGTATCTATGTTCATAGCTGCACAATTCATTATTGCCAAACTATGGAACCAGCCAAGATGTCCATCAACAGATGAATGGATTACACAACTGTGGGATATGTACACAATGGAATTTTACTCAGCCATAAAGAAAAACACAATTGCATCATTTACAGGGAAATGGAGGGAACTGGAGGACATTATGCTAAGTAAGATTAGTCAGTCACAAAAAATAAGAAATCATATGCTTTCCCTAATCTGTGAAAGCTAGGGAGAAATGGGTAACAAGAGGAACTCTAGATGAAAAAGGAAATTCTATAGAGAGCAAATAAGGCGACCTAACTGAGGGTATGAGAGGGGGGAAGAGTGAAACTCTCTAAAGCTCATGATGTACTTAAACATATCAAAGTTAGTCACTAAGCCAAGCATGGGAAGGAGGGATGAGGAGAGAATGGGGTGGGGATTGGGGAAGGGCTAATTGGGTGATGTGTGCATATATGTCTTCACCATCTTTTTTCCAATTAAGATGTATGACTATAATACACCAATAAAAAATTAAAAATAAAATAAAAATAAAAAATAGTCTGAAGAGAGAATCCACAGATTGGGAGAAAAAAAAATCTCTGCCAGTTATTTCTCTGATAAAGGACTAATATATAGGCTATATAAAGAACTCAAATAAGATGACATCAAAAAAAAAGAAAGGAGGGGCTATTAGAATTAAAAAAAAAAAAACTGGGGAAAATGAACTGCACAGAGCTCCACCTACTTCTGGACTCAACAATCTGCAGCCTGGTCTTGATACACCTGTTCCTCCAGGTCACTGCTGGTTTGTGGAGATACTGTCATTTTTTTAAGCCTGACTATATCTAATTTTCTCCTTTGACATTTTCTCTACCCTGGATACCAGTTTAGAGCAAAGGGGCTATGTGGAAATCCATACAATCTTGACCAAAAGTTGGAATAGAATATTTGTGATATTATTCTATCTCCAATATATATTAATTACAGCATATATTTTAATTCATTCATGTAAGCATGCCAGCAAAGGACTCTCTCTCTCTCTCTCTTTCTTTTTCTCTGCATTCAACTCAGGGACATTCTACCTTTAACTGCATACCCAATCCTACCTATTTTTTTTTAACTCTAAAACAGGGCCTAAGCTGGGCGTGGTGGCACACGCTTGTAATCCCCGTGCTTGGGAGGCGGAGACAGGGGGATCGCGCAAGTTGGAAGTCAGCCGCGCTGGCTTAAGAGACCCTGTTTCCAAATAAAAATATAAAATAGCTCTGGGAGTGTATCCCGGAGGTAGAAGGGCTTCCAGGAACCCCAGTACCACCAAAAAAATTAATAAATAAAATAAAACAGGGCCTAAGTTGCCAAGGGCCTAAGTGGATGAGGCTGGCTTTGAGCACATAATCCTTCTGTCTCAACTTCCCAAGTACTGGAGTTGTAGGCATGCATCACCATATTCAACTAGGAAGATGCAATATTATAGAAAGAGAAAGACATGTATCTTGAAGCCTAGCCTATTGATGTGAGCAGCAAAAATCCAGGTGAATTTTCCTGTCATCACTCCCTGGAAATGGCTTTCCAAACAGAATGCACCTCCCACACCTGGACAAAGCTCTGCTCCAAAAGCCCCTTCTCTTCTCAGAGTGGGTGAGGGTGGGGTTGAGGGTGAATCGTGGGGGCCGGTCTAGAACTTTACAATTGTTAAGCTTCCTCCAGCTCACTGATTTTATGATCTGTCGTTAAGGAGAAAAACCCAGGTGGTCAGCATGGAGTCTCTACTCCTCACAGGATCAGATCCAACAGCGCAGAGAAAAGAACGTACTCTTAAAAACATTAAATCTGCCAAAGCTCTCAGGAGGAGGAACAATGCGTTACGATCACAATCAGCTTGGTGAAATCTAGAACTGTGGCCATGGGCATGGAAGATGGGTCAGGCCCTGTCCATTGCTAAGAACAAATTCATCAAATCAGTGAATTACGACACAGATGGCTTCTTTACAAATTTCAAACCTGTATTTAATCCCTTAACCTGCTTAACCACATGAAATAAAGATCGAGTCATTTTGAAAATGCTAAAATAGGTTTCCCTAGAGTCTAACTGCTTTGCAGGTACTAAGGCAAACATAGGGTAAGACAGAATTCTGTAATTAAACAGCCCATATTTCACCAATGTTCGATAAGGATCTAATGAATAATGCCTTGAGCAATAAAAACAAAGATATGCTGTACCATTACTGTTTTAGTGTGGATTGAAAAAGGGGTCTTGTAAATGTGATTTTGGAAAGGAACAATGAGGAGAAGTGTGGGTAAGGAAAAAGGCCAAAGGAAATAAAATTACCTTGTGAAAATGTTCTGTGAGTATATAACTTTCTATTTTCTGGCATGATACATAACTGATAAAATAACAACTCTTCCCGTTGCTCCCACACTGTACATCCCTTAGGAGAGAACTGCACAAGTTCAACCATCATTAGATAAACTGGATCCAGAACTTCCAAATTGTTTTAAACAATTTTACTTTAATAATTAATATAGTATTACAATTTTAGCAAATTTTATCCAATTCTATATAGAGTACACTTAGTAGATTTTCATCATGATGTGCATATTAGACATCCAATTTCTGTTTTATTAGATGAACCCTCCAACTATCCTCATCTCCAGAGAGCAATTTCATTTAATTAAAAAACAACAACAACCATACTACCCGCCTTGTGCTATCTCTTCTGTGAAGTCAGTTTGCCTGACCTGTGTACCCCCTTCATCTCAGAATTTCAATGCATTTTCTTCTCCTTTTGTTTAAACCTTTACTATTTAGCGGTATGCTAGTCAAGGCTTAAGCAGCCAATACTAACTCTGTTCTGAAGCGTATACGGTGCACACTACAGTTTGGGCAGCTGGAGTAAACTCCGTCTGTGATGTCATCTACAGCAGGATGGCAACATTCCTGACTTCAAATAAACACCCAGCTCTACTGCTCTGAAAAGGATTGCAATTGTTTTTGAATTACAAGAGAATGACTTATTTCTAGTAACTAAGCCAAAACACAAACCTATCTTGCTGCCAAACTTATCATTTTCTTCCTTTAGAATAATGTCCTCGAGCATCCTTTCTGATTAATTGTATAAAGTGGCTATCTGAACAAAATGTCAATAAGCTTTATGATAGTGCCATAGGCTTCCCTAAAACAAGACCTGCAGGATCAGAAGCTGAATGTCTAATGTCTAAATGATATTCCCTCCACGGTGACTATAATTGGATGCTGGGTGGTGGCAATCTTTTAACCAGCACCTCAGAGGTCAGGAGAATGGAGAATGAGCACAGCTCAAGACCAAACATTCAGAGTCCTGACACCACAGAGATAGGACGAACAAGACCTATTTCTATAAGCACGTGTGGTACACAGCATAGTGGCTTGAAGATGCCCATATTTTATGCCTCAATCCACTGAATATATCACGTCCCATCGTGAAGGAAAAGTAACGCTACGGTATGATAAAGGTTGCCAACCAACTGAGCTTGAGATAGGGAACATATCCTGGATTATCCAGATAGCCTCCAAAATGGTCACAGGTTTCTTAAATATGGCAGAAGGAAGCAGAACATGGAAAGGGGTCACAAGCCAAGGAATACAGGCTGATTCTAAAATTTGTAAGAGGCAAGATAAGAGATTCTTCTTTATAGCCCCCAGGAAGTCCTGCTGACACTTTTATTTTAGCAGCACATAGGGACCCATTTTAGATCAATGAACTATAAGATCACAAGTTTGTGTTAAGGTTGTAGTAATTTATTATAGCAGGAATACATATTGTATATACATATGGCATTTAAAAACAAGTCTTTCTCCAAATGGAAACCTGCTGCCATGTTAAATGTTAAATGTGTCCTAATAATGTTACTTGAAGAAATGGCAATTTTACTTTTTATTTAAAATAAATTTTAAAAGGCTTTCAATGAGGTTTTCAGGAAGAAGAACCAAAAGACAGCTTGGCTTGAAAGACCCTACATGGTAAAGAAAATATCTAGCACAAAATAAATTCTCCACAACTGAATATGAGATGAATAAAAAATATTTACATACTTGTATTTATCAGGGTTCTCTTAGGGAACAGAACCAACAGGATATGTACATGTATAAATTTAGAAGGTGATTTAGTAGGTTGGCTTGTAAGATCAGTGACTGAACTTCATCTCCACCAGAAAATCTTTTCCTCCACACACCATTCACTATTTTTTCAAACCAAACCCCTATTCATTCATTCATTCATTCATTCAAACTTAAGAATTCAAGTCCTAAGCCACCCCTAACCTCAATTTAATGTACCCCACTTTATGACCACCATCTCCTGAGTTTGGGGCTCATTGCTTATGATATCCCAACTCCAGAATTCTTTCATCTCACCAATAACTCCAGAACATGGATCCTGCAAACTCTTTATATGTGTCCCCATTTGCTACATCTATCCGTCCAGTGACTCAGTACAGAAACATCAGTCATTTGTAGCCTTTTTTTCCCTCTCCTATCTTCCATACATAATGAGAATTTTTTTTTTACAGATTCAGAAACCAAATAAATTTAGAGTGTATCTACTCAGGATTCTCACATGCTAGCCTGAGACAAGATCTATCCTGTGAGAGCCTCCTACCTGCTTCTCTCTCTCTATCAGCAATTGCTGCCTATCACCAACAAGAGCATCATGTGGGATTGTCTCGAAATATAAATTGAAGTATGCTACTATTTTGCTCAAAATTCTCCAATGGCTCCTGATTTGAGTCTAAATTTAACCAAAGCCATATCAACAACCACCATGGTCTCACAGGACCAATAAGCCCCATGTCCTCCTGGTCTTCCTGCTGGGCTATCCTGGTCACACTGCACCCTCGTTGTTCCTGGAATGTGATAGGTATGTTCCTGCATCAAAGACTTTGCAGTTCCCTGTGCCTAGAACTTTCTTCTCCCTGAACCCTGCATAATTTATTCCTTAAACTTGTATAATTTATGTGTGGGTCCAACCTTCCTTCAGATGGATGGATGGATGGATGGATGGATGGATGGATGGATGGATAGATGGAAATTTTGCCTTCCTGTTCACTATTATATCCCTAGATCCTAGAATAGGGCCTGAGACAATGCAGGCATTTAATGAATATTTGGTTAAATAAAGTGAATGTTGTTCAAAAGGACATGGAAGTGAATAAAAAGAAGATAATTCAACCTAGGCTTCAAGAAACAAGAAACCGTGATTATCATCAAGTAATGATGACAGTCATTATCATGTCATAAATGCATCTATAAAATTATAAAACAAAAGAAGATCAAAGTCTTTATAATAAGGGCTGGGAATGAATCTGGTAATTTGTAAAACCACCTAGTTCATAAAGATTTCTCCTGGAATGTTTTCTGCCTTGCCTATCATATTATATCTTACAATCCATTTGCTCTTCAAGGAAAATAACAAAATTCTGATTACTTCCACAGCTAGTTCTTGCAGTATGATTTGGAGCTGTTTTTTCTTCTAAGTAAACCTGGAGTGCTCCTGACCTTGATGGATATTGCAGACCCCTCTGCACCAGTGAAGTTTCAGGAGCCCAGTAATCTGGAATAAGACAAAACCTGACTCCTACACCTTGCCCCTCCATCATGAAAATGGAAGCACCCTACCTACCTGACCTCTTTAGGTACTAGGAGCCCCCTAGTCCACAGTTGGGAATATTATTCCAATATATTGAGGGGCACGAAGAGCTGCTGTTTGTGAGTGTCAGGAAATGGCTCTGCAGGAGGAGCAGCCTGAAGGACAAGCCACCCTGACCATATAACCTGCTAGGCCTTTTTTTTTTTTTTAAGTAGAAATATCTGTGATCAAACTCTGCGGAGTTCATGGAAAAGACCCACATGACACAGAGCCCTGGGGTTCTGGTGCAAGGTCACGTAATATGCAGCAGTATATATTATCATTTTCCCTCCTGATTTTTCTAAGTTTCTTAAGTAAAAGAAATCAACCCAAAGATGGGAGGAGCCATTTCCAAGTGGGAGACATTATTTTAAAAAGGAAGAGAATGGAAAGGGAGCCCAGTTACTCTTTGAGACAATAGCTACTAGTCTTAGATCCTGAGGATCATAATTGAGTCTCACCTGGGCACTGTCCTCAGACAGAGGAAGCAGATTCTTCCAAGGGTAACCCTTCACCAGGCAGCACAAGACCAATGGTTATTTGATGGAAAGTAGGAAGCAAGGCCTCTTGCTATAGTTTGGAACAATTCTGAAGGAGCATCCCAGCCTCAAAACCTTTTAAAGGATTACCTAAACTTTCAGTATAATTGTATCAGAATCCAACACCTCTCTCAGCCCAATACTACTTTCCTCCTTCAAATGATGGCTTTTAAAAACACTCCCTTTAAACCATCTGAGAATTTTAGAATTTACTGAGGACTTAGTAAGACTTATTTAGTAATGGATATGAGATACAGATACAGATATAGACACAGATGTAGCCAAACATTCTTGTTACATACTGATAAGAATTGATAGGTGAATAGCTTTATGAAAAGTTTTTTGAGTGGGTAATGACACTTAGGATAATTGGTTTCTTTTTACACAAACCATAGAAGGAGGAAGATTTTTGGAAATGTCCAAACTGTTAATACTTTTTAAAATCTTGGATATATTTACAAAATTAACTTAAGTTCTAACAAAGACAAATCTGAGTTCTACTTCCTCTAACAATAGAGCATTTTTTAAGAAAGCAAAAGAAATATTAAAATGTTATCTTTAAGTTATCAAAAGCTTGGTATCAGACAAATGAAACTGTTATGTGAGATTATCATTTTTAATTTTGGATAAATTGCTGTAATACTAGATGTCAACCACTAAGCCAAGCATGGGAAGGAGGGATGGGGAGGGAATGGGGTGGGGATCGGGTGGGAGCTCACTGGGTGATGTGTACATGTATGCCTACAAAAGTTTTTTGTATCCCACTATGATGTATGAATACAGTGCACCAATAAAAAATGTAAAAAAATGTTTATCAGTTCATTGAGTTCATAGAAATTGATAGATTTCTAAACACATATAACCTACCTAAACTGAATGAAGAGGACATAGCAAGCCTAAACCAACCAATAGCAAGCAAAGAAATAGAAAGAGCAATAAAAATTCTGCCATCAAAAAAAAATCCCAGGCCCTGATAGGTTTCCAGCTAAATTCTACAAAACCTTCAGTGAAAAATTAGTGCCATACACACAAATTGTTCTGGAAAATTTAAAGAGATGGAATTCTCCTAAATTCATTCTATGAGGCCAGTATCACATTAATCCCCAAACCAAATAAAGATAACTCAAGAAAGGAAAATTATAGACCAATATTATTGACGAACATAGATGCAAAAATTCTAAACAAAATACTAGCTATACACATTCAAAACCATATCAAGAGAATTGTATACCAGGACCATGTCAGTTTCATCCCATAAAAGCAAGGCTCATTCAACACATGCAAATCAATACATGTTATTCACCACATAAATAGAACTGAGAACAAAAACCACATGATCATATCAATAGATGCTGAAAAAACATTCAAAACACCACAGACAGAGGGGAAATTCAAAGGATTATTAGAAACTATTTTGAGAATTTATACTCCAACAGACTGGAAAACATGGAAGAAATCGATAGATTTCTAAGCACATATAACCTACCTAAACTCAACCAAGAGGACAAAGCAAACCTAAACCAACCAATAGCAAACAAAAAAAACCAGAAACAGCAATCAAAATTCTGCCAACAAAGTAAAGCCCAGGCCCCGACAGGTTCCCAGCTGAATTCTACAAAACTTTCAGTGAAGAACTAATACCAATACTTCACAACTTGTTCCGGGAAATTGAAAGACATGGAATTCTTCCTAATTCCTTCTATGAGGCCATTATCACATTAATCCCCAAGCCAAATAAAGATACTTCAAGAAAGGAAAATTATAGACCAATATCCTTAATCAACATAGACACAAAAATTCTAAACAAAATACTAGCTATACACATTCAAAATCATATCAAGAGAATTGTACACCATGACCAAGTTGGTTTCATCCCCAGAAAAGCAAGGCTGGTTCAACATATGCAAATCAATACATGTTATTCACCACATAAATAGAACTAAGAACAAAAACCACATGATCATTTCAATAGATGCTGAAACAGTATTCAACAAAATCCAACACCCATTTATGTTAAAAATACTGCAGAAAATTGGAATAGAAGGAACATATTTCAACATCATTAAGGCTATATACAATAAATCCAAAGCCAACATCATATTGAATGGAGAAAAACTGCAGTAATTCCCTTTAAAATCAGGCATAAGACAAGAATGTCCATTATCCCCTCTCCTTTTCAGTATAGTCCTTGAGACTCTTGCCACAGCAATAAGACAAGAGAAGGAAATCAAAGGAATTCAAATAGAAAGAGAGGAGCTAAAACTATCCTTATTTGCAGATGATATGATTCTTTATCTAGAAGATCCAATGAACTCAACCAAAAGACTTCTGGAGCTGATTAACCAATTCAGCAAAGTTGCAGGATACAAAATCAATCTAAAGAAATCAGTCGCTTTTCTTTATGCCAACAATGAATCCACAACAAAAAAAATAAAGAAAATTATTCCATTTACTATAACCTCAAAACCAATAAAATACCTAGGAATAAACCTAACCAAAGAGGTAAAAGACCTCTACAAAGAAAACTACAAAACATCAAAGAAAGAAATTGAAAACGAACGTGGAAGATGGAAATATCTCCCTTGCTCATGGATAGGCAGAATTAATATCATCAAAATGGCCATTCTGCCAAAAGTGATCTATAGATTCAATGCAATCCCCATTAAAATATCAACAACATTTCTCATAGACCTGGAAAAATCAATTATGAATTTTGTATGGAGGAAGAAAAGACTCAGAATAGGCAAAGCAATTCTCAGCAACAAGAACCAGGCAGGAGGCATCACAATCCCAGACTTCAAATTATACTATAGAGCAATAGTAGTAAAAACATCATGGTATTGGCACAACAATAGGCAATCTGACCAGTAGAACAGAATAGAAGACACAGAAACAAACCCACACATCTATAGTCAACTGATCTTTGACAAAGGGGCCAAACTCATACGCTGGAGAAAAGACAGCCTTTTCAACAAATGGTGCTGGGAGAACTGGCTATCCATTTGTAGAAAGTTGGATCTGAATCCTTACTTCTTACCATGCACAGGAATCAACTCAAAATGGATCAAAGATTTAGAAATTAGACCAGAGACTGCGAAGTTATTAGAGAAAGGCAAAGGATCTACACTTCAACATATAGGTACAGGAAGTAACTTTCTCAATAAGATTTCCAAAGCACAGGAAATCAAAGCAAGAATTAATAAGTGGGGTCTCTTAAAACTAAAAAGCTTCTTCTCATCAAAGAAAACCATCAAGAACCTAAAGAGGAAGCCTACAGTATGGGAGAAGATCTTTACAACAGCCACCACTCTGATAGGGGGCTAATATCCAGAATATACAAAGAGCTCAAAAGACTCTACACTAGCAAAACAAACAACCCAATCAAGAAATGGGCAACTGAAATGAATAGACATTTCACAAAAGAAGAGATACAAATGGCCAATAGATACATGAAAAGATGTTCAACATCACTATCCATCAGGGAGACACAAATCAAAACAATGCTGAGATTCCATCTAACCCCAGTCAGAGTGGCAAACATAAAGAAATCAAACAACAACAAATGCTGGTGAGGATGTGGGGAAAGAGGAACTCTTTTACACTGTTGGTGGGAGTGCAGAGTAGTTCAGCCACTATGGAGATCAGTATAGAGATTCCTTAGAAAACTGGGAATAGATCCACCATTTGATCCAGCTATACCACTCCTGGGTATCTTTCCAAAGGGGTTGAAATCAGAGAACTACGTTAACATATGCATACCCATGTTCATAGCAGCACAGTTTGTAATAGCCAAAATATGGAACCAATCTAGATCTCCATCAACAGATGAGTGGATTGCAAAATTATGGGAAATACACACAATGGAATTCTATTCAGCTATAAAGAAGAAAATAATAGCATTTGCAAGAAGATGGAAGGAACTAGAGAACATTATGTTACGTGAGATTAGTCAAGCACATAAAGAGAAGGGACATATGTTTTCTCTAATATGTTCAAGCTAGGAAGTAGTGGCAATACCAGAGGGACTCCAGATGATGGAGGGGAAATCTCAGCAAAGCTTGAATGGAAGGATAGGAGAGGAAGAAAGCTGAGGTTGTTCAATGGAGGAGCTACATACGAATATGTATAATAGCATAAATACAACATGATTAACCTGGACACTCTCTATTGGGGGGAGGGAATGGGAGGGGGAAGGGCATGAAGCACAATGTAAATGTACACCACTTTCAATATGTTCCACTTATAAAAAAATAAAAATCATTATTTTTTTTTTAAATGTATGAATACACCAATAAAAACCTAAAAACTAAAAAGTAAAAATGTTTATCAGTTCATTGTAATTATACATCATAATGAAGCTCAAAGTGATAGAAACATACATGCACATAGCACTTGGTGTATGTAAGTGTATTCCCCCATATCCTACCCCATTTCTCCACCCTCCTTTGTCATTATGTTAGTGAGACTGGTAGCTATACCTTCATATAGGAACTTAATTTGAAACAATACTACTCTTTTATTTCTCCTTTTTCCCTTCCCCATCTCTCTCCATCAATCCCTTTCTACTCTTCTACAGTCTCTCTCCCCATTTATCTGCAGTCTTTTTTGTTTCCTATTTTCTTCCTTTTTCAAATATCCAGGCCTTTTTCTCTCATCATGAGCCCAAGAATATCTTCTACTTTGAAACTGTTCATTCACTGAATTTTATTAAGGGCTCTCTTTGTCACAAAGATACTTCTAAACATCGTTAAAGTGTAAAAAAAAAATCCATATCTAGACTTGTAACAGAAATTTTATCAGTGTCTAAAGAAAGTGTAAGATTTGTCTCTCCTACAGATCCAGTGTTATTTTTGACTCAATTAGGGCTTTCCATCATAGCAGACTATTCATCTGGGCTTCAGATTTTCAAGTTACTTCTTTTTCACGTTTCCATCCAATGCCTTGACCTTTTTATTTAGGGCCAAGTGTCCTCCAATGAGTTCCATTGACACAGACTTAATACTTTCTTCAGTTGTTTGTGGCAAGTTCCTCCCTTCCTACACACAGTTTAAAAGATTTCAAGACAAGACTGTTGTTGGTCTTGTTCTTAGTGTGAACTCAATAATCTAAGTGTGCTAACATTCTTTCTAAATTGTACATGTGGTGAAAAAACTTAATGATAATTTTATGCCTACGAATAATGTATTTATAATTAATACCAATGTATTATTGAACTAGATTAATCTAGAGATCTGAACTTGTAGTAAAAGTCTTGACTAGAAAACAAAAGTTGAAAGGGATAAGGATTTTTAACAGAGAATTAAAACTGAGGATTCCTAAAGGAAATGGTCACATACAGTCTGAACAGACTACCTATTTTACTTATTCAAATTATTTTTTCTTCTAGCCCTTTCTTTGTAGGGAAGGAGGTGTAGGGGGGAGCTCTAGCAAATTAAAAGAGTAATAGTAAAGTGAAATGTTCTTCAAGATGGTCTGCTCTCAAGATTTTCCTCTTTGGTTGCATAGAGTTGAAACCAAATCAGTAAAGTGTTGAGATTTGCTTAATCATCAGAAGGCCAAGTTGCCTAATCCATAACAAGATGAAAGGGAACTCCAAGCCCTGTCGCACAGAGATCCAATTTCTGTCTTTATCTGGCCTCTCTGGACAGAAAATAACACAAGGAGTCCACAGTTAGTGTGGCTTAGTCTGAGTTGAAAGGGAGGAGCTCTGTGATCAAAGAGAGAAAGAGGTCAAAACTTTATCAACATGAAAACACAGTCATTTGAATTCATGATAATTAGCCTAAAGTTCAGATGGTATCTTGACAAAGGGATCTTGATTGACCAGGAAATCATAAACTGAAAGTGATAAGGATTTCAGCCTAGAGAATTAAAATCTCAGATTCCTACAGCAAGTGGCTGGCCAAAACTTGAGCAATGACTACCTTTCTTAATTACCCACACCAGAAAGAAAGTAAATCATTTGCTGCCAAAAAACCAAAGGTCAAATATTCCATGATAACATAGGCTAAATCTGTCTCAGATTCAATAGAGCCATTTAGATATAATCTTTGAGTTTAGTCTTCTATGTAGCAAGCGCATTACTGGGTTTGCCGAGGCCATGTGTTCCTAATTCAGGGAGGGCATTTAGACATTTTAAAAATAAAGACGAATGGGTATGAAATGAAAAACACGAAATTTTGAGGTGATGTAGAGTTAGGCCGCAGAGTTTCCCAAAAGATTCCAGGTTCTATTAAAAAAGCCACTCATGCCGTCGCACAAATTTCACATTAATTATAGCCAAGCATCATTTATACAACCATCTAATCCATCACGAATGCTACAGGGAATAATCAGTATGATGGGAGAGACACGACAGCGACTCCGGAGCGCTTCCAACATGCGAAAAATAAAAATGCCTTTATTATTATTTCAGCATAAACTATTTAAATAATCCACTTTAAGGGAAATTTTTCATCGTAAATTCGGTAATAATTTTTTCAATTGGGCGCTGAGAATAATGAATCAATCAACAAAACAGTTTGCTATTGCTAATCTCTTGACAGAATGACATATCGGGCCCTGTTTAAAGCACAGCATACCATTTATAAAGCGGGATTTATGTATAATTCGTTATGTTCTGACAAAACAAATGCCAGCAGAATACATAAGGAAATAATTCCTGCCATCCTTTGGGATCAGTTATCTCAAGAAAGAAACTATTCATGTTGGCATGAATGCCGCCGTCTTACAGTAATTATGTCTTTTGAATGTCACTGAATCAGAGACGGGACCAACTGCCTTGACCTACAATCCAGTTACACTACATTCTCCCAGGAAAACCCCTGCCTGAAATGCCTGCATCTTGCCACTTTCATGTCTCTTTGTTCTTTACTATTGACTAAAAAGCGCCATTGCCTATAGATGCACAATAAGAAAAAATGTAAAAGTACTTAAAAATGAAAATACCAATCCATCCTTTGAAGGTAGGAAGGATCTGGGAGAGGATGGACTAGTTTCTCAGGGCAACACAAAGAACTTAGGGGTGAAAAGCTATCCTGTAGCCTAAAACAGAGGGCAGCTTATTCCTCTAAGTCAGAGGCTAAACAGCAATGAAAGTTGGGGAAAATTATATTGACATGAACAGACTCAGAAAGATGACTAGAGGGAATGTATTCACAAACGTCTCCTGATCATCCAGGAATCATTCTGAGGTCAGTGGTTAATCTGCATTTTTTGGTTCTGAATGGCAGCTCTGAGAGTTAGAGGATATGGAGAATCCTGGGGCTACGCAAGAAGTGCTGAAATGAGTAATTGGTGGGAAGTGTTTCATTTTGGCAACTAGTGCACCCATGCTGGTCTATTCATTTGAATACCGATCCTGATACAGACTGCGGTTCACTAATCAGACCAGGATTCCCAGACCGGAGGCAGGGTTCTAAGGAGCTTGAATAATGTGTTGGTAATCCACCTGCGGTGAGGGATACACAAGAAA